>NW_022474764.1:0-100071 GCF_009176365.1 Aspergillus alliaceus
TTTTTTTTTTTTTTTTTTTTTTTTTTTTTTTTTTTTTTTTTTTTTTTTTTTTTTTTTTTTTTTTTTTTTTTTTTTTTTTTTTTTTTTGTCACTTTTTCGCTTTTCTTTTTTCGCCTGTATCCACAACATTCCCCGAGGAAGAAGGTTGGGCGGAGAGCTCCGCGAGTCACAGGAGGAACCGGCCAGACTTCCAGAAACTGCAGATGTGACGGTGCCGAGAACCTGAATCATGTTTGCCCGATGGATGACATAAACGGCACACATGTTCGGCATTCTTAAGATCCTTGGCAGGCAAAGGAGGAAATACCTATAGTGTGGTCGGGGACCAACTGGGTCCTTTTGGTCGCCTATGTAAGGGAACTAGGTATACTTCCGCTGGCGGACTAATCCCAAGCTCAGAAGTAGCATGGATCAGCCAAATATGACCTCGGTTGCATGATCATTGACTGTCTCCATGGGGGGCTCCATGGGGGCTCCATGATACGATAGATGGAATTAACCAGCCAATTGGAGGTCGTATTCCGGGAATTAATTCCGCCTGGCCATCGTATTGTATCGTTCATCTTCCAGGGTCCCTTTAATGAAGAGGGAGAGATATGTTGCTTTTAAGACCCGAGGCTTGGAGGGTAGAAACAGAGAAGGGGGAAAGAAAGAAAGAAAAGCAAAAACAAAAAAAAAGAAAAGAAAACTAAGTAGTCTGAGATAATCCTACGAATTATAAACACTAAGAAAAATTAAGGGTAAGTCGGCGGTTATTAGTCCGTAAGTTCCGACGAGACATCATCACTTTTTCTGCATACGCAGTGGAGCAAAAAGTACAAGAGAGACAGACAGTGGCTTGATGGAGAGTTGAGCTGAACCGTTCATCTTGGCTTTCTCTAAACAAAAGGCATTGAAAGCAAAGACCACCTTTATTTCTTCCTCTTTCAGTTCTCTTTAATCACCCCTTTTTCTGTCTCTTTTGACTCACACATCATTTTCTGGGTCTTTCATTTCATTTCGTTTCTTTTCTTTTCTTTTTTCTTTTTTTTTTTCCCATGTTGAGGAGCAAATGCGCACATACCAACCCAGAGCGCCACTAGTGAGATAGCTGGGTCGGTTTGCCCCATAATATGGATCCCCATTTTTTTATTTATTTTATCTGCTTATTATCAGTTCTCCGGTGCCCCAGATTGAGTGACAGTGGTTCCTGTGTGGAAAATGACTACATTGGCTGGAAGTAAGGAGCTTCTACTTGCAGATGTAGGGGAAAAATAATAATACCCATACTTCTTTTCCTTTCTTTTCTTTTTATTTATCCATCTATTTTATTATTTTTATTTTTCAATTCAAATACTCTTGATGTGGAATATGCTCGAGTACTTTGTACTATATCCGATCTTTCTGTATGAGTGGCGCGCCGCAGCCCATGAGGGATCTTCATCGCCGAAGCTCTAAATTTGGCAATCATTCAATAGAACTTAGAACTAGGAGGAGATCAGTGGGAGGGAAATCTTAGGATGATCATATAGTAGTACCGGATAGTGATTGGAAGGTGTAGAGATATGCCTCAATTAGGGCAATTGGAGGGCGGTGATTCTTCTTGTACTTAATCTTCGTTTTCTTTTCTTGTCCTTGTCTCAATTCATCGAAGTCCCAATTCCCCAATTCTCACACCCTTCCCAGACTTACTATGCACTAGTGATCCTGGGATTTGACTTTCCCCATCCATCTCACTAATCTAAATCAATCCAATCCGATCCATATTCCTATTCTTGACCGGAACCATTTTGGTTGACTGCTTGATGTCTCCAGCGATTCCACTTCGTCCGTTTATCCATCATTCTCGCGAAGAACGCTCGTTTCAACTCTCTTCCCCCTTCCCCATTTTTCTTGATCCATGATATCTTAAAGGTTTTATTTTTTATTTTTATTTGATTTGGCCGACTCTATAATTAATTAATCAACAACATCTTTCCCAGGTAACTTACTCATCTGGATGATGAAAGTGGCTCGAGTCCCCTTCCTGCGGTGCCGACGAGCTCTGAGCTGATTAGATCGACTCTTCCGGTGCTGGTGCACTTGAATGCTATTCGGCTGGTCATCGTCATCATGGTAAACCCCTTCCCACCGTCCCAAACACCTCTAAACAATCTTCTCTTGCATCCGTCACAACACCTCCACGAGCCGTCGGCCTTCTCCGCCTACTCGATTCTGGGGGCCGGACAATATCCGGAGAGTGTCGCCCTCTGGCATAACCCTTCTACACAACCTCCTTCACAACCGGGCGTACCGGGAACTGCCCCGCCGGCTGCCTTTGCGCCAATTCCGAAATCGCAAGCACTGCTGCAACCCGCCCTTCCAGACCTGAAGAAACATAAGCGCACCAGAAGTGGCTGTTTCACATGTCGAGCCCGTCGGATCAAGTGTGACGAGTCCCGCCCGGTGTGCGACAGATGCCGGAAAGGAAATCGCGACTGTGTCTATCCCACTCCGGGGACGAGCGGGTCTATGTCCTCCGCCGGATCTCGTTCCGGAGCCAAGTCGAAAGGATCTCGGCCGCAGTCGCGAGGGAGTGATTCTTCCAGCCACCTCGACGCGGACGATGTACACATCCTGGAACCTATTGCAGATGAGGATGAGGATGAGGAGGAAGAAGGCAGTGTTGGGTCTAGTGCACGTCTCTCGCCCTCCACAGGGCCGAATGGGACCAAATCCAAGCTGGAACTTCGCAACAAACGTAGTGCACAGTCCCTAGCCAGACGAAGAGTGAAGCAACAGTTACTCGCGGTCACAACTGCCCCTGAAACCCCGGGGTCTCTCAGGGATGTCAGCAGTTCGCCATCAACCGAGGCGTCGTTGAGGCTCGATTCAGCCAGTGTGCGGTCGGCCAGTGTCGGACTGCACCCTTCTGAATCTTTCGCCTTGCCCAACACCGCCCATTTACCGGAGGACGTCCGCTTCTATCTCGCCTTTCATCAAGGGTATATGACCTCGCGACATTATTTTCTCTCGGGTAGCGGTGATCGATTCGTCCATCAAGATCTCATCGAAATTGCGCTGCAGTATGACCCCCTTCTTTATGCCGTCGTCGGCTTCGCTGCGTACCACCATTGCGTTCATACCGGCAACGGAAAGCTATACGCCTTTCTCAAATACTACAACATGGCTTTGAAGTTATTGCGGAAGTCGTTAGGGTCAAACGAAGAGCATTGGGAAGCGACACTGATCACGGTACTGGTGCTCACCACTTTTGAAGTATGTCTCGATGTCATTCTTCCCCATTCGGCTCTCACCTTACTCAATTTCTTTTCACCCCCTCCCCCCTATATTTGCCCGGAAAGTGCGTTTCCCCACTTGCAAACGCTAATTCATGACTCTTTAGGAATTCATTGGTGATTGGGTAAATTTGATCGACCACCATCAAGCTGCTCATGCATTGATGCGCGAACTCTTGACCCCTGAATCCATAATAACGAACAAACTCCACAACCAGATATTCCCTTGGTACGCCCGATTTGATGTTGTAGCGGGGATATTAGCTGGTAATGAGACGGTCCTAGGTCGGGAATGGTACGTTGCGAAAGAAAACTACGATGCTCAACAGGCTGCCAGATACCCGGAGGACGCAGATAAGCAGCTGGCCTTAGCCGCGTCGATTAATCGTCGGTTCGGGCTAGAAATGGCATCATTGTATGCCAAGTTGTCGCGCGGGATGATTCCGATTGACGAGTTTATCGCTCAGAATGACCAGCTCGGCCAGACTATTGAGGAAGTCCGGAATATCTTGGAAAAGTTCCGGGATTCGGAGTACACTGTTTGGGAGTTTCCAGACAAGCAGCCTTTGACGGAGGATGACATTGTCGACCCCTATGTCCCCGGTGTCTTGCATCGGGGCCGACTGTGGAATGTCAATGCGGCATGGATCGATTACTACTCCACGAAAGCCATGTTCAAGTACCAGTCACTCCTCTCGGTGAGACAATCGTCGCCATCGGAGTTGGAGAGCTTGGCTCTGGAGCAATGCCGGCTGATCGAGGCCATCGAAAGGTGGCCGGAGAAGGAGAACGGATATATGTTTGCTTTCAAGAACAGTATTGGGATGGCGTGCTTGTTTGCTCCCAAAGACAGTAAACATGTCATGTGGGGTCGGAAAAAGTTTGCTCTGATGGAGCGAAACGGGTAAGACATTCTGACACGCAATGATGGAGAACGGACTGACCGTCTTAGATATGTGACTGCTCCCAAATTCCGCCAACTATTGGCCACTGTCTGGCAGTTACCAGAAATAAACCACTGGTGGCTTCCTGACGATGAAGGCTATCCGGATATCATCCGAGAGGTGCGGTCTATGACGGAGGAACGATCTTCTAATCCACGGGATAATTTCCGTGAGAGTGTTCGCAATATGAGGTCTTTGTTCTGGAACATCAGCTTGGAAGACACTTCCAGCGAGAATAGCCCATCTTCCATGGGACAGGAAGACCGATAAACGGGCTTCCTTACCCGGAACCCCTGCCCATACAGCAACAAGTCTACCGTGGCACCCGCAGCAGGAAGTGGGCGCCTGCAATATTGAATACTGGCGAAGTTGTAGCACACCCATCGGCATCAGTATCGCTTGCGACCCGCGAGACTGGTTCATATACCATGTAGTCCAACGATACCTGGACACCTCTGTTAAGCTTCCGCCGTGAAGCAATTCGCATCCGTACTTGAATGGATGAATGCGATTTCCACAAAATACGCCCTTCGACTGATGACAAGACTATCCTTTTCCAGCCTCTTCACTTTGATTGACTAATCTTTATACCCCTTGAGCGACCTCTTATTAATCTATGACATGCATGTTAGCATCATTCTTTGGGTTTAACCCTGGAAACTGAAAATCAGAAAGAAAAAATGAGAGAAAGAGAAGTCGACATAGATTAATATCGTTTTCCATTCCTATTATTGACAGGTAAAGATACCTCGGGGAAATGGCTTATTCATGCGGCTTCTACGATTTTATTTTTATACACACATACATATGAGACATACATATCCAGGTGGAAACATGAACCCACCTACCTCTGGTAAACAATAATATTGACATATCATAATCTCTATTATTTTGAATATCGTCATAAAGAGGTTAGCCGATATAGTACCAGTCTTTCGCAGATATCGGCGGTTCATTCATAGTTAGATGGCCCTCTCATATGTCAAAGGGCATGGCCAGGACGAAACGGAACCTCCTGAGCTGGAACAACCGTCTCCAAACCACCCGCCAACTCTCCCAACCTATCTTCACCATCCACATCCTCCCCCCACGGCAAGGAATCAACGTCTACCTCCCACCCAAGTAAACACCTCAACACAACCCCTGCTCCAGCTTTACTCATCACCTCATTCATCTCCTTACACCGTTCATCGCAAACACATTCCAGACACCCCTGCGGCGTAAGACACCGACACGCCTCGATCCGCGCCACTGCGCGTCGAAGAAGCACATCGACAAATTCAAATGCCTTCCCTGCGATCCCGGAACCGCAAGATCCACCCTTCGCGTCGTAGAAAGTCAGTCGGGCCGGTCGTTGGCGGGCAGGCGGACGGAGAATACTCTGGATATTCTCCTTCTCCTGCGTACGCGCTTCGACGGCGATTCGTAAATTCTTGCCTAGTTCCTTCTTCGCGACCTTGCACTCTGTTCGGACGTCACCGGGAGAAGAGATCACGAAACTGGGGAGCAGGGACAGGACGGCGTGTTCGGCGGCATGTATAGCAGCGGCGATATTCAGCTGTCTGGATTGGAGGATTTCAAGGGCTTTTTTAGGAACGTCGAGCCACATCCCTTTGGTGAAGATGTCGATGGGCGGGTTATCGACGGCCACGGCATCGAGAACACGACCTCGCTTGTCGATCTTGAAGAAGCCGTAGACGACAGCGTGGATGCGGACGGCACCGTAGAAGGCGCGTGAGGTCGTCGTCGTGCTGATCTGTCGGATTGTTTCTGTTTCGATGGGGTCGATGTCTGTGAAATCGCGTTGTATTGTGTTCCAGTCGACATGGACGCGGACGACGCGGGCGAACCGGGCGTCCGGGTTGAGTTCTTTGACGAGGAACGTTTGGCCTTGGTGAAGGAAGATGCCCCCTTCGTAGATGGTGAAGAAGGCTCGTGATGCTTCGACTTCTTCGAGGACGGTGTTTCGCGCGTTGGTGGTGTCGATTACGGCGAAGTGTTGGTCTTCTGTGTCGCGGATGGAGACGCAGCGAGATGGGTGCGGGCGGAACCTGGAGTGACAGTGGTAGAAGCCCAGGGCGTCTTTTATGAGGCGCGTGGCTGCGAAGTCGGGGAGTTGGCGGCCGAAGTAGATGCTGTCTTCTTCGGGGCGGATGGGCATTTCAAATGCGGCGCATTGGATGTGGCCTTCGAGGATTAGTTCGTTGGAGAGATCTACTTGTAGCTCGCAGTTGGGTTTGGTGAATAGCTCTTCGGGGTTTTTCATGTAGAACTGGTCTGTAGGGTATCGATCACCGACAAGCACGGAGAGAGAGTCTTTATTCCTGCGGCCGGCGCGGCCGCTCTGTTGGCGCAGGTTGGATATGGAGTATGGGAAACCAAGTGTGATGACAGCATCGAGAGAACCGATGTCAACGCCTAGCTCGAGGGCGTTCGTCGCCACAATCCCCATGAGCTGGCCCTCGAACATTTCCTTCTCAATCCTCCGTCGATCTTGCGGACTATATCCGCCACGATAGCCCATGACTAACTGGCCAATCTCTGGTCTCTCGAGATTCTGGAATTCAGCCCGCACGGTTTGTAAGAGGACTTCGCAGAGTTTTCTTATCCGACAGAATGCGATGACTCTTGCGCCCCTGAGGATTAGTTGGCAAAACAGTCGCGCGGTTTCAGCGACGCTGTCCCCACGCCCCGAGGTGGGATCACCGGGGTCTCTGAAGGGTGTGTTCCAGCATATGAACTCTTTCCGGCCAGATGGAGAGCCGTCAAAATCTATCAATTTGACGTCCTCGACGCCGAAGACCGCCTTCATGTGCTCTTCAGGGTTTGCCACGGTGGCTGAGCAAGAGATGAACCGGACATGTCGGTTTCCCACAGCTGCGCATATTCTACGCAGTCGTCGCATGACGAATGCAACATGAGACCCGAAGAGACCATTATAAACGTGCAACTCGTCAACCACGACGAACTTCAGGTTCTTTAGAAATGTGCGCCAGGCGCTTTCCTGTGGTAAGATTGTTATATGCAGCATATCGGGATTTGTGAAGATAATTCGCGCCTCGTCGCGAATCGCATTACGGCTCTCCATTGGGGTGTCACCGTCGAAAGTCTCGACCATCGTATGTTGCAGCCCGTCCATATATTGTAGAAGATCTTTCATACTGCGTCTTTGATCTTGGGCCAAGGCTTTCGTGGGAAATATATACAGTCCTCGGCTATCATGGTCATTTTCCAGCTCATGTAGCATAGGAACCTGGTATATCAACGATTTACCGGAACTGGTGGATGTAGAAACAATGACGTTGTGTCCCTCGTATAAATGATTAATCGCTTCCGCCTGGTGAGAGTAGAACTGTGTTATGCCACGTGTATTATACAAGGCATTGACGAGATTCTGCGAAAGCCTAAATGCCAGCTCCCCGAATACGCCGGGCTGGGCATCAATCACCCTATGACCCTCCGGCACGATTTGCGCCGTATACCATTCCATCTCACGGATCTCGGCGATAATCTCCGACATAGACTTACGCTCCTTGGGAATCTGCCGCGGCGGGCCACGCGTCGTAGGCAATGTATTACCATCATCAGGAGACACAGGGATCCAGACATCCTTCTCCCGTTCCAATTTCTCAACCGGATCAGTACCATCATCTTCACACTGTACAAGGAACACATCAACCGCGTCCGAGAACTTCTTATTCCGCTTCTCGATCAACGCGAGCATCTGCTTCTGGCTGTAGATCGGCATTTTCAAATCCTCGTCCTTCAACTTGCGCACGGGCTTGGTGATCTCCCCAGACTTGGACCGCTGGTTCTCCCTCTTCAGGTCGCCGTCTATGAACTCAAACAGTAGAGTCTTAGCCTGTGAAGATGCGTCCGCTTTATCATCCCCACCATTATCAAGATCATATCTCCCATGCCGACCATACGTCTCCACCATCTCCTTATCCCCGACAGTCATAACCTCCAACTTTGCCTCGTCGACGTACTCGAACCGTACCGTCCGCGGTACAAGAACTCTCACCCTCGCAACCTCCTCAACCGTCAACTCCTCGCCCATCTGCCCCTGCACCGCCTTCTTGATATTCTCGAACGTTGTTGCAAAATGCTTCCGCGTACAGCAGAACGTGTATACGATATTCAAAGCGCGGTGCGTACGTGCTAGTCTCTTGAAAAGGTCCGGCCATGGCGCAGACGGAGTGCGTTTGGTCACTTTTCTTCGAGCTGTTTGAGGCTTCGGTCCCCTTTTGGCTGTTCCTTTGGGAGTGGAAGTTTCCGTGGGTGTATCTGAGGCATCATTGGGGATTTCATTGGTGGATGAGCCTGGGGAAGGGGCTTTTCTGCGTCGTTTGCCTTTGCTTGATTGTTCTGGTTTTGGGGTCGACGCGCTATCTTGATTGAGGGGGGTGCTTTCGTCAGGTATTTGCTTTCGTTTTGGGATTGAGGGGGTGCGATCTGCTTGGGGATTGAGGCTGGTCATGTTGGTGCCCCATTGTGAGATTTGAATGGCCCTGATTGGAGGTGAGGATTTCAAACGAGAAGTTTGGATAGAATGTGGAGGCGATGAGACGCGGGCTCACGTGGTGATAAGGAGGGTAATATTACTGGATAGGGGATAGTATAGTGGCATCTTTAGTTCTTATGTAGTTATATAATTATTTTCTATCTTTTCTATAGTATTTTACAAAACGCCAAGCGGGGTAACAAAGTAGTCCTGTTTACCGCCTATCTATCCGGGAGGGGTTCTGACGCGGGTTCTTTCGTCATTAACGACTCATCATCTAGGCCCTATACCTTCTTTTGCTTCAGTTGTAAAAGAAGTCTCCTTCCTCAACCGCTTTGGGTAGGAAGATGGTTGAGAAATGGGAAGCAACGACTCGCGTGGTCAAAACACACTTTAGAGTATGTGAAATGGTCTTTCGACTGTCCTCTCAACAAGAAACTGACTCAAGATGGCAGACTCCAGGAGAGATCGAATGTTAATGCCGCCTCCGCTACCTCCTGGATCGTCTGATAGATACGAGCCATCGAGTACTATATACACAAGTATTATTATGTCTGATGCTACGAGCGTCGGAACATCACGCGCATCATCACTTAAGTCTAGTGCATTTTCAGAGAGTACCAAGTTACGGGTCAGACAGATAGACGGAGATGAGTGCTGGGCGTGCGGCACCGAACCACCTCACATTTGCCACGTCGCGCAGGAAGATCGACAGGTAGGTAAAAAATATATTATATTATCTAAATATTAAAACTTTAATAACAATTAGCAGGCATCACTCTGGGTTGAACTTGGCCTGATAGACTTTCCGTTAACCTCAGTTCTGAACGCGATTCCTCTTTGCCCATCATGCCATGACCAGTTTGACTGTCTCAATGACCCCGGGTTTGTTTTTATACCAAAAGATCTTCAGTTTTTTATTGAATATGAGCTTAAGGACCGGGAACGTCGGAAAATAGCAGCTGAGAAAGGAGTGATCTTAAAGCGAGAGACTCCCACTTCTGAACAGTACAAGATATATCAAGTCAGTAAAGGGATAATCACTGTTGATGCTATTGGAGGTCAGTATCTACCTGTCTTCCTTAAATCTTATCTCCATCGTCGTCGCTTCGATTTCAATATTGCACAAGTATTGTCAAAGCCCCGAGAGTGGCATGGGGCTCCATTGGCATGTCTTCGGAGATGTATACAAGCTCTAGGAAGTCCACGTCTTGGAATTGTGAATAGAGACTCTTGTCTCAAGCTTCGACAGCTATACGACCTATATTTTTTTGATGATGAATATTCTCCATCATGTAATAAGTTACCCGACCTGGCAGTGCGATCAGAACCAATCGACAGCGGTAAAAAACGCCAGTTTGATGGCATCACACCAGGTGACCCTCATTCGGCAAAGAGGCATCAAGGATCTCGAGAGAGAGAAAACAATTCTAGTCAAGATACAACCACATTCTGTCCAATCCTTCTACGAGAAGTGCGCGCAGTATGGAGCTTGGGACCTGATGTTTCCACTGAGGAGGCTGTTCGTCAATTTGCGCCTATTGTTACTCGATCTCTCAATTCTTCCCATGTCTAAGTTCACTGTACGTGTTATTATTTTAAATTCTTGCTTCTGTACTTGTTCATTTTGTATACTATAACTCTTAACTGTTCAACCTAATCAAGGTCATGCTTGTAATAATCATCCATCTAGTTTTTAAACGGAACAAATACAATATTGGGAATGGCAAAAGTACTAGTAAAGACGAACTAGACGCTTATGCCGTGGCTTCTTGGGATTATTCAATAAAGTAAGTGCATATCAAAGAAAAGGCAGGTAAATTGGCAGTCAGCAACAGCGTTGAGAGCAGCCATTTTGCGCAGTCTATAACAGATGGCGGTGAGATTTACCACCTTGTTTTTTTTTTTTTTTTTTTTTTGGCTGAAGGAACTGAGATACCTTAAGCGAAATAAGAATCTCTAACTGAAATACCTTTGTCAAACAAATTCTCAATCGTGCTGGCTACATATATTGAATGATCGAGAATTGTGATATGAATGTTGTCTTAAATGTAAACTCTTATGGAAATAATGTGATCCAGCCGGCTTGGGGTGCCGGGATCTTATGGATCCCATTCAGCCCTTGAATCATTTAAGTAGTTGAGCACCCTGGATAGAGCACCCATGACCTAGAGGATTGAGTACCTGAGGTAGGAAGAACGCAAGAGTTTGAGTTGAGATAGTTTGGTTCCTGGTATATCAGGGAACAGGCGAAGATTGCGTGAGCGTGTGCGTGGCTGGAATTGGGGCAAATTGACGGCTTAAAACGGCCTCACGTGTGGCCATTTCTAGCAGCTAGTTTGCCGTCTGCTACTTTAATTGAGTATTAAGAGTCTAAGGTTAAATTAAATTATTCTCTACTTATATAACGCAATATAATAAAATATAATATCTACTCTGATTTTTGTATCTACGACCTGGGCCGACCTGGGGCCGAGGAGTGCACTGTGTTAGGACCAAGTTCTGTAACTATCTTTATCGTATATACATGCTTACAACAAAGTATAAAGCTAAACACTGGGCTTATAGAAGTGAAGAGCAGTCCGAATGCTGGAATCCCTCATCCTATATTGGTTTCTATTCCCTCCTGTCTTCTTCAGCTCCATAATCCCTGCGGAACTTTCATAACGCAAAATCAATCATGGTCACCTGGAATTCCCTTCCTGGATTCTGATGCACAATAGAGCCTCTTGCTTTGACATCCTCATTCAGAATTCCTCTCTCAGTCAACAGATTAGCAAACTGAATAGCATTATAACAGATGGACTGCCAAGTCTCTGGGGGAGTGTGCGCAGCGAGATCGGTCAATGGGGGAGGTGACCCTAATGGCCCAGATCTGGTTGGGTCATATTAATTTTATGTTCCAAGAATTCCCCTATATGAACACTTTAGCCTTTAGCCTTGCGAAACATTTATATCCCTTAACATCCTAGTAAATAAGAGTCATAAAAGCCTCGCGAAATCGCACAGGAAGGTTAAGAAAACATCTATGAGTATCCGGCATCGGTGGGCTATTTCTTTTTACACATGATATAACAAGTGCGTAATATACGAATAAGCAATATGGCTCATAATAATGGGAAATGGCTTGTCTAGATCGGTATCATGAGTGCCGGGGTATTTATAAGGCATGGAAGTTGTTCTTTATCGATGGATACTACACTCCAACTCCTTCTTCACCCTCTTCATCTTCTTCCGTAACGACCCAATCTTCCCTCTCCGGCCTCCTGTTCCCCCTTCGATTTCATACACCTTCATTTTGATCATAGCGCGGCTCAGTAATCCTCTACTGCTTGGCGTGGTCCTGCCGTTCTTCTCTCCAGATTCCCGTGGCCGAGTCCGTTTATGTCGAGGGGAGCGGTGTTCTTTATACGGTGTGCCCATCGTCCACTCCCCACGCAGTGAGTGCTCCCGAGAGATATTCTGCTCCCATTCGTATATGCCCAGGGCACGCTCGACCTCTGTCAACAGGAACGACCCCACCTGGATGGCCATCAGCATCTACAGCGCGCTGTAGTTGGCGGGCTGGAAGGAGCCCCACTGTAGCGGGATCACCGTGTGAGTTTGCGGCCGATAGTCATGCCCGCTAGATGTGGACTAGACAGAAAAATGGTACTTTACTACTATAATGAGGAAATACTTATCTTGAAGAGATTGTTTCACCAAGTTTGGGGTTACCGTAGAATCGAGCTTCTAAGTTTGGATGCGTCCCAGGACCACAAAAAAGAGTACGTGATACTATCGACAAACTCGCCCAGGCTTCCGCCTGGGGCTCGGATTTGTCGCAGACATACAGAGACAGAGAAATAGAGAAGGCAAAATGCTAGGAGAACCATGAAAGGGACCGCTGTATTTTAATTGCATAGATGGTTTAACACCTATGTTCTCAAAAAGGATGTTAAAGAGGCGGCCGTCATCATTAAAGGGACCAGGCAGAAGCAACTCCGAGGGACATCAGCTACTTCGAGGAGGCTCTCTGCGATACGGACGGGTGTTTAGCAGATTGGAGGACCTATTCCCAAATGAGCCCTAAAGGCGAATACTTAATACTCCTCAAATGAGAGATCACTAAACCCTCATCATCTAATACCTAATCTCATCTGTCTCCCACTCTCTCTCTTGACAGTCAAACCAGGAAAAGCCTAAAATGGAGCGTAAAAATGGAGCTAGACTCCACCACCAAGGCTCTCTCCCTATGGGAGATACTGCACCCCATCCTCATCAACCTAGATATGCGAACTCTCCTCCTTGCACGACGAGTGTGCCGCGTTTGGCAAATCACCACATCAAGGACGCTTCAGCAAGCCTTGTTTTCCCTACTCATGGAGGAGCGCGTCAAGCCACTGACCCCGACAAATGACCAGATCAGATGAACCCCCTTCTGAACGAGACTGTCTGGCCTCAGCTATCATGGATCGCTACCTCCCGCCGCAAGCTTAATTATCAAGAGCGCAAACGACAAACCGACTCACACGTTGTTGCCATCCTCATTTCAAATACTTATGCTCGTTCGACAGCCTCCACCGATTGCAACAGGTATCCAAAGTCTGGGTGGTGAAGGAGACGGTTCAGCCCCGACCATTTATTATAACGAAGACCTCTCCATTGAGGCTCTTCGGGCTCTCACAGAGATATCTCTCTTCACAGTTTACTGCTCCACTCAATGCATCTTCCGTGCCGACGATAGGTGGAAGGAGAGCTGTCCTCCGCACAAAGCCGGATTCGTGCCTGATCAAGTTCTCCAAAAATGCGATATTCTACTGGTGGGCCACCGGTCACCTGGTTATCTTCTAAGGGATGATACGATGGAACCTGAGATACGAAGTCCTCCCCGGTGTATTTCTACGGGCAGACATACACCCCCATTGCTAGATTCATATTGCCTTTTTAATAAAAGGGGATTCGTGTGTGACAGATGATCAGGTCTTTGTTATTGCCAATTAGAACGGACCAGTTCGGGTACATTCCTGCGAACCAATATCTTCATGCTAACCCGAACGTGTGGGCATGCCTTGGGTCTATTGTCCGCAGAGAGTGCTTCTTTTCTCCTGGCTCAAGCCTTCATAAAGGGTTGGGTCTAACTCGTCTATCGACTTACGATTCGCAGCAGGCTGGCAGTCATTAAGCAAGCTATCAATGATGCGAGTAGTTCCCGGTGCAGAATTTGCCGTCAGGGTTGAGGACGCCTCTGCCCAATACCCTGATTCTTATAGACCTGCCTTAAAGGGAATCAGTGTCAGACCAGCTTCAGGATCACTTGTCATTTTCTCTGGTTCTGTAGGGTATGGCAAGTCCACTCTGCTCAAAGTGATGCCGGGAGAACTGCCCTGGTGTGACGGATCGGGTTTCCATCTTTCCTACCCAAGCAGCATACTGTGCGCCGCCACCATGGTTGTTAAACGACACTAGTATTCGGTGCAATATAACTGGGATGGCAGATGTCGCAGAAAAAGTGTGGTACTCATCCGTCATCCAACTCTGTGCTCTAGAACATGATATGTACGGACTCCCGGATGGTGATCAGACTGTTGTAAGTAATCGAGGTGTCATGTTAAGTGGTGGGCAAAGGCAGCGACTCGTAAGTAACTTCACTCAGAAGAAATTTTCCAGAAGTACACCGGGCAGCAGAGCCTGGCTCACACTCCGTCTACGCTTTAGGTCCGGGCTATCTTTCATCGACCAAATCTCATTCTGCTGGACGATGTTCTGAGCGCCCTAGACTCTAAAACAGAAGCCAAAGTAGTACAAACCCTTTTTGAACCCAACACCCTTGTCCGCCAGCAAAATACTACTGTCACCTCCCTGTAGCACATGCTGCACATCTATTTAATCTCGCGGATCAGTTGATATCCCTTAAATGAACACTGTCGAAGATCGATGTATGGTAATCCCCGCCATCCACTATCATTCTCTTGACATTTTCTAACACACCTAGTATTCCACTTTGAAGAATTCTCCAAGTGTCTTAGTGGTGGCTCTCAGCATAGCAACAGTGGTGAGCCTGCCCATATGTTCGAACAACAGATGGAATACTGCCCGGTACAGCATTGCCTTTACTTGTAGATAGAGAGCGCTATAAAGCTATCGCCACCCGTGATGGTCTAACGCAATCGGAGCGAGCAAAGAGGTGTAGTCAGGCCGGGGAGGTTGCTTTTACCAAGCTACTACTGATGCCGAGGCCGCTGAAGCAGCTGCTAGCTTGGAAGCATATACCACGAGGCGATGATGTTGACGAAACTCAATCAATCTACGGCTCTTCGAAGCAAGCCGGGTCGCCCGAGCATAGCCCTAAATCGGCCGCCATCCATGCACGCTTGGAGAGACTTTTGGGATGGCTCAGCAAGATGGATCAGCCGCTCGACCCTGAGCGCAACGTTCAAGATGTTTTTGTCTCGGACAGCAGCCGCCCCCAGAGCGAGGGAGGTAGGGTGGTATACCACTCTCGATAGAGATGGACGAATAAGAGTGTACATGAAAAACGTCTTGTTCCCCTCCTTCTGCTCAGTTGAACCCATAATCTACTTAATTTGCTTGATTGAACCAAACCTCCTACTCCCGGGTCACCGCCCCAGAATTGAAAATACTATTACACGACTAAACCCCTTGATTAGAATGGGAGATGGCTTTATTAAAGAAATAGAGTAACTGTACAGGAAATGAATGCAGTGGGTGTATATTCAAAAGTTAAGTAAAGAAAAAGAAAAAGAAAGAAGTCGAAGGAGAATCCAGTGCCAGCCATGATCCATGGCTCCATCCAACGCTCCAGATCACACGTACTCCTCACACCAAATGCAAAATGCCAACCCATCTGAATCTACTGCTCTGTGTGTGTGTGTAGATGCTCGCCTTCGAAACTGAAGGCCCCCTAGATGTGATACAGCCACGTTCCAAGACTTCCGATGACCGGATAGCAATGTCCGGAGGATTTTGCTAATCTATCATTTCAGCTCACTGATATTCCAGGAGCTCACGCACAACACGGTAAAGCTCCTTGGCAAGGTCTTCGCTTGGCATCTACGCCCTTGTCAATGGTCTTGTTCATATAAAAAAGTTCAGCACGCCGGGATATAACTTACCCTCAGTAAGGTAGGAACCGATCGGCCTTCCTCCAAACTTGCTAGGTGGATCTGCTTGGACTTGGGTTCGTTGCCCGAGGCATCACCTACGGTCATACCGGTGAAGATTGGGGTGTTTAGCATAACGCGCAAGACACCGTCGGCACGCATGATCAAGCGAGTGGCCTTTTTATCCTCTTCGCCATCAGTGATTTTCACATTAACCTTGAAGGTACCGATTCCGCGTTCCTTCCACTCCCCATTCGAGAACTGGAAGAGTTTAGCCTTGCTTGAAAAGTAGGTCTTTTCCTCCTCCTCCCCTGTCTCAACTGTTTTACAAATGTTGTTAGTGGATTTTATGAGAAGTAAAAATGGCAGAAAATAAGAATGGGACGACGTACTAGGTCGTTCGAAAAACCTCTCATCGGTCTTCTCCTGCTCGAATTCCCCAGGGGCCGTATCGGCTACTTTATCCTTCTCTTCTTCAACAACCTCTTCTTCCGCTCCAAATGGTTTGTCCTTGCTAGAACTGCCAATAACACTGGGCCCACCTGGCGCAGCGAAGCTAGTGAGGCCACCCTTTGAACCAACGGGCCCAAAGCCACCGCTGAAGCCGGAGAATCCAGAGCCTAGCGACGCAAATCCTGAAGTGCCGGCAGCGCTTGCAAATCCGGTAGTGGCTGGTTTGGTTGCTTCAGTGGTAGCTGGTGACTTGAAGACGGACGTAGCGGAGCTCCCTATGGCGCCGAAAGGCGATTTCTCCGAGCCGGCAAAGGCGGCCAGGCTTGAAGAGGCAAAGGCAGATGAGGATGTGACAGCAGCTGGTTTAGAGGATTCGTCCTTGGGCTTCGAGGCACCAAGCGAGCCGAATGGTGAAACAGTAGATGCGTTCGCAAATGCGCTCTTGAGAGGTGCCTGCCGAAGAGAAGCATGTGAATACATTATTTTGGTCAAGGGAATAAGGCTGCAGATACTCACCCTTTCTTGGGAAGCGTCCCTGTGACGCTTCTTTTCCGGCTCCCCTGCGGACGCCTCGGTGGAGGTGTCATTCTCTACAGAAGTCTTACTATCAGAGTTGTCGACGGTGTCAACCTTCGGCTCATCCTTATCCAGCTGGTCTCGACTTCTTTTCTTCTTCGGGCTCAGGATATTTCCGGTGGGATCTGCCGTGGTGTGAGTCTGCGCCGGTTGGACTTCAGGCGCCTTCAATGAGGAAACGTCTTCGTCCTCATCGACCTTAGAGTCGCGCGACCTCTTCCGTCTATGGCCGTTGTCTTCACCCAAAGTCTCGGGTTGATCCTCGTCGAAAGACCGCTTTCTACCCCTGCTACTCGATCGGCTAGTCTCACCATTCTGCTCGTGTTCCGCAGAAGCGCCGGTTGTGGAAGGGTTCGGGGCCGAGGTGATGGACGTCTCCTTGAGCTTGTTGCGAACAGGACGCTCGCCACTTTCGTTATCAGAAGCCTGAGAATCATCCGCCGTGACTACCAAGCAATTAGTCAGACAAAACGCATGGCCATCGAAGGGAATGAATAGATGCCGTTCATGTCATCATCTGAAGCGGCGCGCCCAGGAAGGCGCGGAGCTTCTCATTACGTACCTCTAGTGTCGATTGGATCTACGCGAGAATTATCTGCTCAATCAAGACGTCAGAATCTGCAGAGCCGATACCTCTTACATCATGGTGTTGTAGGTACCTTTCACCCCAACGTCATTTCGCGAGTCGGTCGCCATTTCCTATGGTTCTCAACCAGCTCTATAAGGCCACAACGGACGTCAACGAAGAAAAAAAGGTTGAGCGGTTCGCACGGCCAGAGTGGTCAATTTTGCGAAGCTTTATCGAAGCAAGAAGGGGTCTGTGGGACGTAACGTAAAAACCAGATTAGTCTGGAGCGATGGCACCGAGGGAGATGGAGGATGTATCGCTTTGAATGACTAGACGTAGCAGCGCCGCACAGAGCGACAGTTACCCATATGGGGAACGGTAAACTAGTCTGTCCAGTCGCAGCATAAGTGAGAAATCCATCTAACGCACCTTTAGTAAATGTCGAGCAACCTCGACCCTCAAAATCGAAAGGCGGCTGATCGTTGACGTGGGGACGAGGATCGGATCGACGGTGGACGCTGTGGTCGCAAGGAACCTTTGACGGGAGAGGAAATGAATTCTAAAAGCCAAGTTCTACCGATCTCTGTCGAGAAGCGAACGTAATGCTTAGTGGGAGAAGTGCAGATCGAGAGCCACGAACGGAGTGACGACAAACTGCTTTGTTGTTCGTCGGCAGTCGTCCGGTCACCGCCCCGCAGTAGCAAATGACTTGACTTACTGCTAGTATTATCTAAATTACTCCTCGGGAAACGTTATCTGATAACCACAGAACAACAACAATAATAATAACAAGCAGCAAAATTCCCATCAGCCATGGTAAGAAAACATTGTTTCAATTGGATATCTGAACATGCCAGAAACAAAAAAAAATCTAATACAATTGGGAAAAAATAAACGTAGAAAATAAAAATAAAAAATAGAAACACAAAGCACAGCTTCAAGTCACACAAAAGAACAATAGGATAAGGCTATTGATGAGTTAGGTCGCACGCCCTACACCGGGAATTTCCTTTCTTTTCCCTCCCGTCGATACCATGGGAATCCATGATAGTCCCTGAGCTATTAGATCGCTAGTATCTGGCTCAACGCGCTCCTACTCTTAACTAATAAAACAGAGACAGCCGATCGCAATGTAAAACACAAACAGAGGGTATACTGCGATGCCGACCCGGTTCTTGAGCACGCCAGATCCGCCAAGGATACTGATACCTGCCGCTAACGACCATGCGATCAAGACAAGATATACCGGTATCCGTGCAATAGTCGGTAGGCCAAGCGCACTGAGGAGGGCAGCTATGACGAGAGGGAAGAGCGTATAGCCGATGATGCAGACGGACTGGAAGAAGGATCTAAAAAGTGATATATAGCATTAGTAAACCGTTCCCATAGTCACAGTGAGAAAGCATGAAGGCACATACATATTTCCTCCCAGCAGTTTGATCTGCAATGTCACAACCGCTTCTCCAATCCACACAATACAGAACACCCCAGAGAATACCAAGTCCGACTGCTCCCCCTTTGCGCGCATCGCCAGGAAAAAGCTCAAAAGTAAGCAAAAAATGAGCGGACCCCTACACAAGCGGTTCGCGTTAGCATACCCTAGGTCGCACCGGGTCAAGGTGACGGTATCCCGCCATTGGCCACCTACCAAAGATCCCAATCACGTAAACCCTCGCTCATCCCACCTTGCAAGACAGTATCAGCGTCCGGCCAGCGGCCCACGAGATTCCTCAGCCTGCCGCCACCACCGAACCCGGTAGCCTCCCCTCGTTCGGCCGCACCCCCAATGCCCCCTCCACCTCGTTGCAACATCCCACCCATCAGGTATTTGGGCCACAAAACCTGGCGCATCTTCTCCCAGACTGCCAGCAGGTCGCGCGACAACGTTTCCCAGACGGTTTCATCGATGGTGTTCTGAGCTGCGCGACGGTCCTCGCCGGGGATTGAAGAAGTCAGGTAGTTACCGGAGAGGCCGCCGCCTCGGGAGCTCGATGCCTGGGCTTGAATATTGCCTCTTAAAGGGGTGGTATCAGTATCGTGTAGTGGGTCATCAGCGTCGAAGACTAGAACCGATGATTTGGGGAACGGGTCAGTGACTGGCAACACCCGGTCCGGAGGGTCAATGACAGGCTCAACTCACCTTCATCAGCTTCAATAGCATCATCACCGAGAATTGATTCATCATCGTGTAGATCCCCGTGGGGGTGGGTATGTGATACGCTGGCCATGGTAGGTATCGGTTGTATTCAGATTGGAGTTCGATCGCGGGAAGGGGTTAGCACTATAGGAGCATTGCTTGTTAACCCAGATGCTACCAGAGCTGCTGGATTGTCGATGGTGCCAGGCGTTAGCTTCGCTAGGCACAAGGAATTTGCCGAGGGATAACGAGATGGGGAGGATATGAGCTGTCTCGTTCCTAGTAGGAGAGAGGCTACAGTGGCATAATGCACGTCTTACGTACGCGGGCACGGGCTGAAATTGGAAGGCGGAACACGTGGATCTTATCGTCCTCGTACCCTAACTGGGGATTAATCTCTGCATTAATGTATTAATATTTTGGTACGCTAAGGCCACCGCAATGGTAAAATCAACGGACAGAATTGAGAGGTCTTCCATGTCTAATGCGTCTATTCTATTATTACACGAACACAGCCGATATTTGTACATACAAACAACCTCATCGCCCATCATGATAGTGTACACTTAAGACTATATACTAACGCCGATATATGCAAGTATTGAGGTTAGATCAACCATCAAACAGGTCATAAGATGACATGTGCAGACTGCACGAGTTCCTGTTATTCTTACGAAGCTCTGCCAATATCCAAGGAATCCTTGACGACTTGCTGATCTTCGAGTGCCAGAACTTGTTGCGAAGTCGGCGCAACCAGAGTAGAATCGTATTTATCAACCATCTCAGCCCGTGACCATTTCCTCAAGTCCTGTGAGTCTTTCTTGAGCTGAGTGCGGGTTTCTTTAGAAATCAGCTTAGAAAGCAGCCTAGAATTCTCTGTCTTCAAGACTTCGTCGATCAGACCTCGCACCGTGACCAATACCTTGAGAGATTCTTCTCCTAAAACCGTATGTCGGGTAGAAATGTCGTTGCGGCGACGTTTGACTGGAGCTGGAGATACTCGCCCATGCTCCATAGCTTCGGCGAGTTTGACGATAGAGGGACGTACAACTTCAAGGGCGGCAGCTTGTAAGCTTACTCGCAACTTCTGGCCGATGGTGCTGAGGCCAGTTGGTCTTAAATTGCTCCCGTCAATACCGTTCAACGATATGAGAAGCTGGGGGTTTTCGCCTAAGATACGGATCAAATAAAGGTAGGCGTCCAATGCTTGAGGATGAGGAAGCACGAGTGACGTCTCCATGAGGTGAATGAGGCCATTGGCATTGCTGAAGACGTTAGGATTCTTGCGATCACGGAGACAACATGCGAGCGCGATGCGGAAAGATCGTCCCTCAGTCATTTGAGTAGGCACCATCTGGTCGCGTATGAGCTCCAGAGCAAGACGGCTAGAATGGCCAATCCGAAGAAGTCGAAGGTATTGGTGATATGTACCACTATCGGGCTCAAGTTTATAATTGGTGTTTTCCTGCGTAAGGTGTTGCCAGTAGGCCTTTCCAGCTGTGACTCCTTGAGTCATGGATAAGCAAGACTCTAAAATTATCGCGAGTTCCCTATTCCCCACAGAAATATAGGAGGGAGTTGACGCTCCGCTACTAGGCCTGCCTTGCGTTGGCGCAGGCGTAGATCCCGGGCGAATGACAGGGTCAAAGAGAGTTTCAAATGTTTCTTCCTCTTCCCCCCCTTCTACGCCTTGGCCCTCTTGTTCTTCACGCTCTTCAGATTCAGCTTCCGATGGTCGAAATAACATATTGCTATCATCGACAAACGGCACATCGTCCACTATATCGCTTTCTTGGTTTTTCTTTCGCAGTTTCGAGGAAGGCCGCTGACCGTGGGAATCCGATGGAGGTTCTTTAGCAAGAATTGGGATTCCAGTAGCTTGATTTATCAATGCGAACACATCGTAACAATCCCGATCGGTAGCTCCTTCCAAGAGAAGATTGGCCATCGAATTTACGAGCAGGTTGTCCAGCTCGAGTTGCCCCTTCTTCCATCGAAAAACAACGTCAGACCATATTCGCTTGCCCTCTTTGACAGCTTTAGCTTTCCTTGCAAGGATTTCCTCCACCTTAGAGGATTTCAACCGTGACACATCCCGCTGGGCTGAGTCTGCAATAGCTCTCAAAATGATACTATACGTTGTGCAATCCGGGGAGCCTTCTCCGCTTTCAGGGAGCTCACCAGCAATCTGCCATAACGTCAACATGCTAAGATGCCGTGCACATACATTGAGCATCGCATTGGTGTGAATAATGTTTAGCTTCACAATTGAGTTGGGCGCAGAGATAGACTTGTATATAGATAACGCGGCCCACACAGGGTTGATGCGGGCATCCTTGCTGGCATCCTTCGTTACTTTGGCAAGGCCATCCAACATGATAGTATACGTCAGCGAATTAGGCATGCGGCCTCGCTTTTTCATCTACAAACCGAAAGCAAGATTGTCAGTCCTAGTCTCGGCGAACACTCCAAATCTAGCATCAACGCTGAAAGGATCTCACCTCATTGTAGAACTTTAAAGCCGCCAGCGGGCTATTGTTGCTCAGGGAGTATTCCATCAGATGGTTCCAGGCCACGGTACACTCCATACCCTCCTTCTGCGCCGCCCGGACCAACGCCACAGCCAATACCACGTCATTTCCCTGCAGAAGCCTTGCGACTCGATCAGACAGCGCGCGAGGGTCCTGCAACCATTTTAACTCCATTTCAACGACTTTCCCAGAGACCGTGACAGACGTGGTCTCCCGCAACTCATCCCGGGCCTTTGGCGAAGTCCCTGCCTTCGCGATTGCTAGCAGAATATCATTCGTAGTGGTACGTTCAGGTTTCTTCGAAGATTCACGGTCCAGGAATATATTTCGTGCCAGCCTTTTGCTCACAGGGGTGGGCTTCGAAATATCAGAACTTGTAGAGTATCCCTTTGCGCCGGCAGATAAGGGCCAGGCACCAATGTGCCCAGGTGCTAATACTCGCGATGTCGCACGTGAAAGTGAGGTATATCTAGCCTTTCCTGGAATGCCACTGAACCATTTTGTACCTACGGGTATTCTCTTGAACGGACTACAGTTCACGCCCGTCCGAAGAGCACCAGCATTGCTGCAACGAAGCATTTAAAGACCGGAGGCCGTTGAACCGCCCCGAAACCCGGCTGTGATCTTGAATGCTAGTGACTTCACTTGTATCACTTGTCCTTATATCTTAGGGATAGTTGTGCAAGGTAAATCGACGTCCGCAGGCTTATGCTTGAACAAAGAAAACTTTTCGAAGGGTAACGTCAGGCCGAGTCGTAAAGGAGAGGCGATAATGGGAGAGATACAGGACGGATATACACAAAGATCATAAAAGATATGAAAGGAGGAGGAGGAAGCGAAACCCTCAACGGCACAAATCCAGGCAGCCTTCGAGTGGAACGGCAGAGAATTAAGAGGGAAGACAGCGAGCCTATATCATAAATGCGCAGCTCCGATAGCTCAAATTATCGCCGTATCGTATCGGCCGGGTTAAACGCTAGGCAGAATAAAGTTAGCACCTCTGGCCACTCTTTGAGGAAAGTATCTCCGGCCCCGTCCTACTCTGGCCTCAGGCAGGAAGACCGTGCACTAATATGTACTATTAATGTACCTTGTAATGTACAGACTCAAGGTATGCATATTACTAACCTTTATGCCTCAGGCATCAGAAACTAAACGTTCTTTCGCCGCTAGTGGCAAGGTTGAACCGCAGGTGGACATGGCCCTGAGCAATGACAGGATGCCCGGCTTTGTCTTAGCTTCAACTATATGATTAGGGAAGCAGCCGCTAGTCGACCAGCATCTTGCTTGCAATGGCTTCCCGGGACCCTAGGGAGCCCCGCCAACCATAAGATAACCTAAAACCAAACCATGTGTGCCTCGTGGGCAGAGAAGGTTCCGAACTTACAGATCTACTAGCCTAGTCTCATACCTTAGCAGATTAACCTTACATCGTACATGCTTTGTACTACTTACTAGCGACCCTGGCTGGAATGGTCGCACCGCTAAATCTTAGCACGCTTGCATATTACCAGTAAAATTCCTTCTCAGCCCTAAAACAGACTTGCAGCATACTAGGTGTTAGATTGGACTGCTAGGGTACATCTCCACGGGCTCATGATGTAGGTTTGACTGGTAGAATAGAATGCGGTGCTTCGCTTTGCAATTTCGTAGACTGATACTCTATGCTGATAGTGGTTTAGTAAGTACTAGGCTACAATAAATGTGTCTATTGTGTGTTCATTGACTACCATTTGTCAATACAAGCACAACCTTGCACTCCGCTCTTGGAGCGATAAAGTTCACTGACGCATCCATTGTACATCAATTAACTTACCGACACTATTCGTATGAAAGAATCACAATATATGGAAAATGCTAGGAACAGTAGATCTTAAAGCGCACGGTCTGTGCATAATATGTCCACAATTATCGACATGTATCATAGATATTCAGGAGTTCATAAGGGATGCGAAAGAGGGGAAAGTAAGCTCCGAATTGCAAAGAAGAGTTTAGCCACCAGACCATGGCCTGACGCAATAGATGAACAAAGGCCATGGACCATAGAATAATGCACAGTTTCGGGGACCAAAACCCAGGGTAACATGAAATTTGGCCGAAGCAGGGAAGGCAGTCGAAGATGAAAGCAAAAGAGCCATAACAGATAATTCACATACATAAGAAAGGTGAATTTAATAGAAACATGATCTGCATAATCCACAGGGAATAAAACGCATGATAACAGAGGGACGAAATGAAGAATAGATAGAAAGAAATAACATCAGCTAAAGCAGATTGCCCCGCCAGACATCTCAAAATCACAACCCTATAGCCGGTATCCGCGATGGGGAAAACAAAGTAGGGGTTCCCCCAATTAAGGAAACTTTCTTCCTTTTGTCAAGTGATCTAATTCAAAAAAACATAACTGGGACAGAAGCGTAAGTCGCAAGGCCACTCTTTTTTGACTGAAGCAATCAAGGCCAGGAAATGGTATCATGTGCGCAAGACTTTAGAGAATTAGATCCGGGGTGGCGATACACGATTAGGAGAATTTGGTATTAGAATATTCAAGCTGAGAGAAGAGAGGGAAGTTGGATATCTATTGCGGGTAGCTGGTCGATTGGTTTTCTGCAAAGCCATTATCGATCAGCTACAACCCGTACAACGATAGACCGGAGGACCTCTCCTCCCAAACTTTCCTTTATCTCGTTCTCTTGTGGTGTGTTTGGTCATGTCGAGATTTTTTCTTTCTTCTTTTTCTTTGGATATTCCTCGTGGCCCGGTCCTAACCAATAATGCAAACACAAAGGACTGACTACTTACGTTGCTGATATACTTGACCGCTCTGGCCATAAGGAGAATGAGGATAATTTGGAGGGTAAGCCATCTGTCCGTTGCCCTGGTAAACCATGCCACCACCAGGAGCACCATACTGACCAGGCACCTGGCCGTCAGCAGGCTGATACCCAATTGGAGGCAATTGAGGACGGACGCTTCCAGGATAAGCAGGAGGTTGGCCGGCCTGTGCAGGGTCACCAGGGCCAGGAGCATCAACCTGGTTGGCTTGAGCGGCTTGGGCAGCAGCAGCACGCTCACGTTCCTCGGCGGCCTTGCGCTGAGCCTCTTCCTCCTTCTTGCGAGCCTTCCACTCCTTGCGAATTTCCTTGAATTCTACGGCAACATAGTTAGCCTCGTCCCACACTCGTTATGAGTAGTCAACATATTGAAAGATAGGGGGACGACTAGAGGACAGTCATATGCCACGACGTCACTCGTAGGGAGGACGGCAGCGGATTGTTTAGGTTAACCTCCGCACCGGTTCCTCGCGCTACTGCGATCCCGCCGCGCTAAAGCGGTGTAACTCGACTAGCGCGTGGCACTCGCACTAGCCTAAATGAGTACCCGCGACCCCTCTCAAAACACAAGGAAATCGAGGGCGCAACAACATACCTTCAGGAGTTCGTTTGGCTCCGTGAGACTGCATGGTAACGTGCGCGTTCAGGTGGTTCAAAGTACCATATGCCTTCTCACAGCCATTCCACCCACACTTGTACATACGCTCAATTTCTTCATACCGACGACGCGGCCGCTTATGTTGTTGTGCACCGGGGATTGGAACGAACGAGTAGACCTATAAAATTCCAGATGAGCCTCTGAGCATTGACAGCATAACCCCCAAGATGAAGTAAAAAGTTAAAGATGAAAAAAGCGCGCCGCATATCATCCCGACCCCGAAAGACCAGGCTGACAGCGGCCCCCACTTCCGGAGGCGTCCAAGACAACCATCAACGCGAATGCGCAGCCTTTGGAAATAGACGCCAAAATCATCAAAAACATACCTGGCCAGGGCGCGGCCCTGCGGTCGCAGCAGGGGAGGCGGGACCAACCGTTGTGGCAGGAGTGGTATAAGGTCCAGGCAGACCGTGTTGATGTTGACCATACCCATGCGACCAATCTGGACGCGCATACATCTGAGGAGGCGGCGGCGGAGGGTGACCTTGATACTGGGCCATTTCATGACCCTGCGGCTGGTAAGGCGAATAGGGAGGAGGATAGGTGGGGCTGGAGGCCGCGATTGAGGGATCTATAGGAACGTCCGCGTCAGACTTCACGTTCGTGTGATTGCGATGGTCATGTAGCTGCCCATCATGGAGGGTATGCATAGACGGACTTGTTGCTTGAGCCATACCTGCCGCACCACCGGCCTGTGTGTTCGGCGCGTGATGGTACTGGGGCGGGCGGGCGAGGTAATCAGGATAAGCTGGAGAGCGCGCGGCCGCCGGCGGCTGATTCAGACCGTAGTCTGACTGCGGAGTGTTTGAGGAGGAAATATTGGCGGCGGGGCGAACCTCGGGTTGCGGTGTGTACTGAGGGTTAGGGCGCACCTCGGGCTGGGGCGTGTATTGAGCAGTAGCAGCAGCAGATGCCTGGTCTGCAGCTGGGAGTTCAGAATGGGGCGCGACAGACGGTGGATATGGAAAGTGCGAACCTGACTGCGCGTACTCCGAAGCCGGTCTGTTGTCCATATAATAAGATTTGCGCCGTTACCGGATAAATATCCCTGATAAACTCCTCCAAGCTAGAAACTCGCGTGCCTATTTAGAGACGCGTCGAACAACACAATGAGCTTTGTGAACGTGATAAAACTTGGGGTAAGATGCGCCGAGATGGGAAAGGTATGAAGCAGGGGGAGAAAGTTTGGTTCAGATCTTCTTGAACAAGATCCCCGTCGCGTGAATGCTTCTGGAGATCCTTCCTTGTTGTAACGTACTATTAAGTGAATTGAGATTCCGGGTTGTGAGCAATGATCACTTGATCAGCTTTTTGCGCAGATGGTTGACTGGAAAGAGTGAACCTGAGGGGGAAAGAAAAAAGGGAAAGGGTGTATGAGAAAAAAAAAATAGACGCGTGAGACGAGTGGTCGCACTGGAGAGCACCACAATCCAGAAAATAAAAGAAAAACCCAAATTGGGGTTTCTGAGGTCAAAAGAATAGAAGACGAGGGTGTAGTGTCTCTTCGAGACGGAGATGTTGGATCGCGATGCTTAATCGCCTTAGTCGCCTCTTAGGGTGACGGAGAATGCCTTGCAGGGTGGCGGTCGACACGACAGCACGAGGAACCAGCGGGAATGAGAGAGACGGTCCTGTCCTGCGCTCGGGCAAGCTTGGGGGTAGAGGGTTTAGAAAGTAGCCAGGCCAAGAGCCAAAAAGTAGCGTCGATAGCCTAGCACCGGCTAGTAGAAATGGGTAATATAATAAAATAAAATAACTAAGTGCCAGAATCCACTGCTCAAACGGGTGATAGCGCCAAAGGCGATGTCTCGATCCACGAGTGGCCGCACAGGTTAGTAGTAGTACAATCACCCTAAAATCGAGACGGTGAAAAAAATGGTTTGACTCGACCCGGAAAAAAAAAAAGAGAGACTTGAGCAGATGAGGCGACCTAAAAGGTTTTTCGGAGAGACAAGCAAAGAAAAAGAGGCTTTTCGGCAGGAGGAAAAATCGCAGGTCGCAGGTTAGAGCACCTCGTGGGATCCGAGAGTGCGGTGGAGCGGCGCGTGGGCCCGTAATTTTTCTTTTTTCTTTTTTCTTTTTCTCTTTTCCAATGATTTTTGGTATTTCCCCTTTCCCCCTCTGGAAAATTTGGTCGAAGGTAATTGAAGGACAGAGAAAATAAAGTAACAAAAGGATGAGAGGTAGGTAACGAATGGTATTAGATAAAAAGAAGGGGGGGCGGTTTGGTATTGTTACTGGAGGGAACCACCCGGATGATTAATTATTATTTGCTCTTCCTCACTCTCTCAGTCTCTCACACACACTCACTCACCCTCTCAGACAGACTCTCAGTCTCTCGCTGTTCTTCCTTTCCTTTCTTCTTTTGGATTTTTTTTTACCCTCTCACCCTGAGGAAAGGGTCGACAGTCGCGCTTCGTGGTGACGGGTCTGTTCAAGTGTTCAAGTTGCCAGTACCTCGACCCACTTTTTCACAATGAATTATGAGGCCCCAAGACTTTTTTTTTCTATTAGTATTAGGAATTATTTTTTTTGGCCCCCTTCCCCTCAGTTGTTCGCCTGTATTGTGCTTTTTCGTGACCCGGTTAAGCTTTCCTTGTCTGTGGGATTTTTTTTATCTCTTTCTCTTAATTGTTGTCTTTTTTTTCTTGTCCCTCCTCTTTTCTATCTCTCCTGAAGGCGGAACACTCCGCGATAGGTGGCGAAATTAAAAAATTTTTTCCCTCTTGGAGACACCCCCCTTTTTTCTTTTCTGTTCAATCCTTTGTTCTGCTTTTTCTTTCTGTTCCCTTGGGAATTTTCACCCCGCTTTTCGGGTCGTGTGGTGGTGGGAAGATGTAGCAAAGCTTTATATCAGATGTTGAAAATGACCACTTGATATAGTTAAGGGGGGATTTTTAGAGCTTGAATAGTCTACCCGCAATTCGGGACGGACGGTGCTTGTCGAGTTTGGCTGTAGGGAGGACCTGGTGAACCTAGCGTATGCACCCGTGGATACTAAACCAAGATCGCTAGCCAACGTTCGGGAAGCGTGGGTAGGTATCAAGGTCTTAGTGAACACAAATGAAGATGGGGCTAGGAATGGCGTGCCCGAGGAACGGCTTGGACAGTCTGGGAATAGGAGGCCGCGATAGCGCCGGGCTAGTGATAAAGAAGGTGTAGCGCAGGTCGGGGGAAACGACCATCTAGCGCGTGCAGGGTCCACGGAGGGAAAATCCCAGAACCAGACGGTCCTAGGGGGAAGAAAAGTAAAAAAGAAAAAAAAAAATGGGAATAAGTGGCGTTAGATTATATCTCAAATAGAATAGCCAATAACACTCGAGGCAAGTCAAAACAGATCCTACAAGCGGTTGATGCCGGTGATAGCTCTGTTCTCTCGGTTAGAGAAGTGAGTTGATGCTGTGGAAGGGGGGGAACAAGATGAGAAATAAAATAAATAATAACAACAACAATCACTGGTGGGAAAAAAGGAGAACGAGGAAAGATACTGTACTGTCACTCCCAATTGTGCTACTCTTACCAGTACCTCTACTTACAGGTCTGCCAGAGGAGAGGGGGCACGAAAGATCCTAACGGAAGTATGATTGGAGATGTGCCAATGAGAAGCGCAACTTCGGTGGAGTCAATTCTCGACCTTTACGATGACTGGTCGTCAATCATTCGCATTAAAAGATGCGTGTTCTCTGTGTTCCAAGGTCGTAACCTCTCCCCAAGTTTCGTTGCATCTGATCTCTTGATCTCTTATTGTCCTTCTCTTGCACCTGCGATCCTGTAATATATCATCTGTATTGGCTGTGTAACCCGGTACAAGCTAGTACCTTTCACTGCGCAAGTCAGGAACGCGTCAGTGGAGAACACGAGGGTTAAGAAGCCCAATGGAGGTCAAGGGAGAATTCACGCCATCGGACATTAGGTTTCAACCTTCAACAACAGCCTGCGCGCTAATGGATATGTATTTCAGGCCTCAGCAAGAGGATGATTTCGAGAAAATTTCGAAGACAGAGGCCTTCGGCTAATATCGAGTATAGTAGAATATCTATCTACATAGGTAGTATCTGTCAAGTGAAAGAGGATACATAAACAAACTGATAGGTCGATTATGACCTCAGCGCCTGCAACGCTAAATGAAGTCAGGTGTACAAGAAGGGTCATAATTATTACCACATCCTCGTAACCACGACGTACTTTTGCAACGCACTTGGTATCAAGATATGCCTTAGGTAATGATTATTTAGTGTAGTAGATCTATATCTTTTTATCCAAGGTAGGTAGTTAAGTATCAATGGAATACCAAGATATTAACCAACAGTGACCAAAAAGATGTCCGATTGAATTCAATCTCGTTCACAATCAATCATCAACTATGAGGGAACAAGATTCCAATAGGTTACCAGCGAAGAAAAGAGACGAGTCAATTGTCCAAGCAAGATAGCCAGTATGCAAGAGAAACGGAGATAGTACTACTATCGTAGATCGGATACTACCTTGCCCACTATAAAGCGCATACATAGTAGCGGAATAACATTAGAAATCACACCTCTAAACTTCCTATTCAACGACATCAACCGCAATTGCCCAAGGAACAAAAAGATGATAAAATAAAAAATGTCAAAATGTCAAAAATTAAAAATAAAAATAAAAATAAATACATAAATAAATAAGTAATTGCAAGATCCTCGGGAAGTTGTTCTTGATAGGAAGGCCATGCGCAAGGTAGGAGAAAATAGGAATGCGAGCAATGCACGGCTCCGATCTGGGAAAAAGTTCTCCTCTGGGTGGCCAGACAGGAGGGTGTTGATTGGCGTCAGGAATGGGGTCGTACCCCGCGCAGGCGGAACCCAAACAACATCCACTGCCGGTGAAGGCCAGGGAAGGAATCAAGAGACACCTGGTTGGTACTAAAGCTTGATAACTGCTGTCGAGATTATGTTAGGTATATTATTGTTACTATTATTCATTATGTACCCTTTTTTTTCTTTTTCCGTTCTTTCTTCTCATGCTATTTCCATGAAATTTACTCAATGCGTCCCACGCTCGAGTGATGATACCAATCATGCGATATGAGCACCGAGGTGGGTCGTAGAAATCAATAGATGCTTTGGAGTAAGTAATAACTGATATCAATATGGAGTACAGGCACTCCCCGTTCCCCGTTGGCACGCTTGCACACGCGAGGGATTGTCTCCAAAGTACTGACGGTTTAGGTTACGTCCTGTTTCCTTATGTTATCAGACATACCTATACTTCATTGAAAGGATTGATTATTTTTACATTAACTTGTCGAACACTAATTTCTTATATTGACGAAATTACGGATTTAAGCCCCTTGGTTCCCCCGGATGTATGGGGTAATACTACCAGAATCATCATAGTGCTATACCTAGGTAGTTCTTCTTGATGCCCCCGTAAGTTGTTTCGGATGCTGGCCGATGACCATAGGTTGCTGATGACTGTCGATCCGGGTTAGCCAACCCCCTTTTTACATATCAGTACTACCTCGTAATAGGTAATCCACACCTGCCATGTTTTAGGGAAACCAATCAACAATGGCCTTTCTAGTTATAAGGTAGTAGCGACGAGCGAAGTAGTGTGTCAGTGACAGCTGACAAAAAAGCCCTAAGATCACGGAATCACCAAGATGACATCGCGTATCCGACAAATGGAGTAGGATGAGATAATGGAGTAGTAGTAGCCGTCACGCTGGTATTGTTCAGGTATTACATACAACCAGGGAGGCCCACACTGACAACACAGCTCAACTTGTCCGCCCCTAGTAAATTTTTTTATTATTATTATGGGATGGAAACTATATGCACATGAAAGGGGTTGACCTGCAGTTCCGGCTAGGATGTAGAAAAATGTGCATCATGTTTCCTGTTGTCAATCGGTTGCAGTGGATGTTTTTCTATCTATCCTTGCTTATTTTCCGTTTTCAATTTTCTTGTCTGTACTGTAGACACTTAACCTGCCTCAATTTCTTTGGAGGTCTGTCAATGCCTTAGTAGTACTATAATAGTGCTACCAGGGTAGGCTACCTAGGGATAGTGCTATCGCGTCCGTGTCCAGGCTATTTTGGTGCTTTCTCCACGTGGATTAATGGAGCTGTTTGGCTGCTGTACTTACTCTGTAGGTTTTGCCTTAGTACCTTGCCCTCAAGCTGTAGGCGGGACACTAACTAACGGCTCATATCTCGAATCTAGTACGGAGTATAAAGTCACAGATGACAGCCATAGAAGAAACCTCTACGTTTTCTGCCACAAAGGTGAGCTGTACTGTGTAAAAGAAAGCATCGCAACTATTTCTATCGCGTAATTGGTTAAGCTGAGAATATTCAAAAAAAAAAAAAAAAGGGGCGGGGGGGAATTAAAATAAAGATAAAATTTAAATAAAATCACTGGATCATACGTATTAATTAGGATGTATGTACCCATTATTTCGCTTTCTTTTTTCCTTTTTGGTTTTCCTTTTGCCCCCTTTTTCCGACTGCAACACTACCTAAGATAATACCTGGCAGCTGACTTTATTCAATAAAGGCGGGGTTTTGAATTTATTCTATTGGACAACTGAGTCAAATACTCCATTCTCGCACAGGATGTGCTGTTATCATAGGTTGACTGGAAAAGCCGTATATTACCTGAGTCTAAGTCGAATATTAACAGCGAAATTGTGCCAACATTTTGCCGAGGAATCTGCCCTGTGCGGAGTACCGATTGGAAGAAAGTGCAATCCCGTCAGAAATTCTTGTTAGGGTACACGGCAGGTCAATAACACTGCTCTTGCGGTTCACACCTCCGGCTTTAGTTCTGTGGAGTATAGGATTTAGAATAGCACCATGGTTATGGTTATTAGTGTTATTATTTTAAGAAAGACGGCCTTGATTTCCGCTCCTAACTCAAAAGCCAAAATCCGAGGACAATGTGACTGAACCAGTGAACACTGATTACATCTCCAAGGCAAAATTGATAGCTAGGTAGTATTGTGGTAAAAGCACTAAAAATATTTACAGATGCATGTACGCCCTTTGTATGTGCAGTACAGTGCATGCTACTTACATCCTCTGTGCTCGGTAAATGCTATTCCGATGGTTGCACCCATAAGCAAAACAGAAGACAAAAATACTCTACAGGTCCCCAACCAGGCATTTTGACCACAGAGCAAAAGGAAAAGTTAGAGGGAAAAATGATGATAACAATAATACAAGAGGAATGAAATAAATAAAAACACGATAATTCTCTTGGAATTTAATTTACACAAAGCGGAGTCCTCCGTGTTCCGTCCTCCTACTGAGAGGGTAATTGAGGATTAACCAGTGGGGAGTTCCAGTCCTTTAGGAGTTAGGACATCGCCGAATAATTGGCCCACAGGTGGGATACCGGAAAGTTTGTCTCACCCAACCAACCAACACCTCACGTCTGTGCCTAGACACCTTAGGTGTCCAGGCAACTTGACTTTAACGCTTAGAGCTGCCGTAGAACATGCATGGAACATGTAACATCTCAACCGTCAACACCAGAATGCTGTGAGCCCTAAGATGGATGATTTGCTTCTGCAGTTATCACTTGCGGTTTACGCAAACAATCGACGGCATCGAGAGCGAGATCCATTACCCGACGCTATCCAAAGCTCCACCACCTTTGTCTCCTTTAGTTCTCCGTGGGGGGAGTGTCGGTGCTTGCTCCGAGAATTAACCATCATGATATTTCTTGGTGGGTCCTTTCTCCTTCGAGGAACCTGGAATCCCGAATGATTTTCCTTTTTGAGGGTTAGCCCTTACAAATTCTGCACATGGCATCATCCAGATATCATTTCAGTAGAAGTTAGTGAGGGATATCGCCCGAGACTGCTCTACCTTTTCTGTCATTAGTGATCAAAATAAAATGAAACGAAATGAAATGATGTGCTTTCTGCAAGCAGATTATTTCGGGGAGGAAAGGCCTCGCAGCGCTTATCTTGTCTCTTGTATAGAGTGAATACTGGTGTCATTTCTTATTACGTTAGTTCTGGATTATTGTCCAATGACCGTCCATTCGCGATTTTACCAGCGGAATTCCCGACTTCCGCGCATTGAATTAAATTCTAGGTTTATGTCTAACCCGTACTGGAATTGTGCGCCAGCCCCCACCTAACCATTTGAGCCACTGCCAATTGACTTTGGGACACCACTAGCTATTTCTGGAAAGAATCATATCCCTAAATCTGCATATGCTTCGACGCCTGTAATTTGATATCGCGCTACCGTAATAACACCCAATTTACATACCTTCTTTGATCAAGACCTATGTATGTATGTACTGTACGATAGATATGCACAAGGCTACGAAGCCGATGATAAGACACTTTTTAATAGGGGGGTTTCTGCCGATATATTTTTCAATTACGGTTATCATTTGACAAGTGTCCTCTTATATCAGACTGCTAGTGTTTCGACATCCTACAACTCCGAGGAGATTCATCTAACTTGCGTGATCATATCTATCTTTATAAACACGCATCGACAACTGCCTTGACTGACCCACCAAACAATTAACGGCCTTTTGTCTGTAGTCTTTCCGCGCGACAAGTTACAGCTATAGCAACGTGGATTAGTACACCTTGCGACTAACCTAGTTAGGATTGACTTTACAGAGTGGGTAAGAAGAAACGGACATCGGGCCATATTCATGTTCATGGAAGGAGCTGTATGACTACTTCGGAGTATGGGACTGTTTCAGGTACTTGATATGAATTCCGTGATCGGATAAAGCCGCAAAATAGATAGCATTACAACGATTCACCTTCAGCCGGCAAATGACTCCTCCTATATCGAGAATAATCTCCTTATGGTACTCCGTACTCATATCAATAATTCGTGGCCCCTTGTTTTTGGGTGTCCTTCTCCGAAGTTCACATTTCCGCAAGACAGCGCCTGGAAGCTACCTGCTTCTTGTTCTCCACAGAACATTAACTACGAAAGCACGCGATGATCTCGGCCACACTACAGATTTTAGTAAAAGACTCCGTACATACGCTACATAGTACTAACTCCCCACAGTTGAGCCTCCGATCTCCAGAAGGCTGGATAAGGCTTTTTGCTCTGTCGCTAAGGGATCGGCACGCCCTTCCGATCCAGTATCCGGAAATGCGAATTGCATTCTACGGAATTCCGGGTGGTCGTTCCGAAAGCATCGTGGGGCTTAAGTAGGACGATGGCCTGGTTATTCTTCGGAGAAAACAGTGCGGTGCACACTCCATCCTTCGCTCTTTGCTGCTACGCTAAGACCCGATAGAATGGGAAATCAGTGCATCGAACAGATGTTCGCATCAATTGATCCGTGACTGATCACAAAGTTACACTTTTCAGCATCCTGGTACCGCACGAGTCAATTAACTCGGACGTTTATTATTTAGAGAACAGGGACGGAGAAATATCTTCCGTCAAATGTGAAATCGTGCTAGAATTCTCCGGTATACAAACACTACTTCCGCACCAGCGTCCCTGTTACCATGCAGCCACCTCAGGGGCTCCGTATACGGTGATTCTATTCAGCAGTGTGCTGCTTACCTTGATTTTCTATCACTTTGATTTTACTATGACGAGGGAGCTTTGGAGAACGGGCTAATTCAGTGGCTTAAGCATCGATCTGATTGGCAGGGACAAAACCAGTGTCAGCGTGAGCCGTAGATGCATCTGAAGGCAGCAAACGAAGTTTAAGCAACAACGGCCATGCAAAGTAGTCCAACAAAGAAGGCCACAAGATAAGAAGTAAGACATGCTACTGAGTATCACATTTGGATAGCCAACTTATAATACGATTGCTTCGCAATCATTGTTAAAGAGTAGTCGACTGTATCACTAATAGAGAGCAGGAATATATATACGGAGTTCATCACAGGCGGTACTCATGATAGAGCAAAGCCTGATTATTCTCCTAATTTCGTTGCTTTTCCTTTGGTAGTTGTGAATATTATGATGTGATATGGTCACTCATAGAAATGCACGTTCCTTGTCCTTAAACTTCTGCAAGCTGTGAGGCCAAATACTTAACAGGTTGTGGTTTAGACGAAGGGTTCACTTCCCCGTTAAGCTGTAAAAGACAATTATAGGATTACATTGATATCTCTGTGGAACAGTACGTGGACTCTTGCTGTTTATTCCATTGTTGACAATATGTGCATATTCCAGGGAGCAGACGGCATGCATAATCGAGCAGCTTGGGGCGCGACCATCGAAATACACGCCATTTTCATGGGTGGACACAGTGCTGCGATCTTTGGGGATGAAGTGTCAGCCTACTGTGAAAACATATGGCATCAGAGGCTATCATAGGAATCTGCCAGGGGATTTTACGTATCGCATGCCTCGCTGCAAGAGTAAGCATTGAGCCTCTTTGCAGACCTGAGCTGTCCTTTAGTCTCCGAGCGATGTGACCAAGGTCTTGTTCAAGGGGTGAGCGACCTGGACCAATGTCTATGGCCAAGCGGATGCAAGCTAGGTGGAATACAGCCTGTACATGACGAAGTTAGTCTCTAATGATTGAGCTTCAGATTACATATGAAGTCGTCATACCTTCGAGTTGAATGCGACGGGGCCATGCTTATCTAGGGGACTGAGGGACGACACCGGGTTCAGCTCCCAAGTGCTTTGCCACTTCTTTAATGCGTGCCGCACCGAGTGAGATGATGCTGGGGCAATCTCGCCCTCCATGCCCTGAAGCCTTGTGGCATGTTGAATAGAGAAGATACGTGGAGGAGTGCATGGATTAAGACATGGCTCCCAAGGGATGAGCAGATACGCGAGGCTTTGGTTTCCCAGAGAAGGTCTGTGATACAGCTCTGAAAAGGGGCGGCTTATCAGATCTTTGGATAACAATGGCCCCAGGCCTCAGCATCAGGGGCTTTCTATTCTAACTCGGTGCATGGTAGCTGGAGCTGTATATCTGTTACCATGAGTGGAGAAGGCAAGCTGAATGCTATACTGCGAAGGTTGAAAAAGCATCCTCCGATGCAGCCTCATACGTCCTTAACCCAGCCTCTCCGAGCGTCAAACGCGCTCCCACCTGCTGCGCTGTAGAAACCACTAATGTAAAGTCCTTCATGAGCTGAACTTTGAATCCGCTGCGATAGCTGTGGCTTGATGGCGCATTCGGAACAACACCAGGACAAGGGTTAAATCCATCACAGATGGGATTCTGCGCTGTACTAGCTGCAAACACAGTCGAGAGAACACGGGGATCCAGGAAGGCTTGGATGCCGATGCTCAACGCTTCAGAACTCGCGATTGCAATTAGGCCCGAAAGATAGTTGTTGCAGAGCTTTCCGCAGGCGATGACTTGCTTTCCCATTAAGTGCAGGAGGGGAGACAAACTCTCTATGTTAGGATCTGTCTTTGCGCTCCGCTCCCTAGGAAGAAAGCGATGATGCCTTTCTCCGCACCAAGGACACCACCACTCACTGGGCATCATAGGAGGATGTGCTGGGATGGTGCATGGCTATGTACTCTTTCACTGCGAGGCTCGTGGCTGTGTCGATTGTTGAACAGTCGACCATGAGTCGGTCTTCGAGAGAACCTGCGGAGCACACACCCCTTTCTTCATCTAGGTATACAGATCGGGTATGTGTGCCCTCAGGTACCATTGAAAACATGATTGATGATGTGTAAGTAGTTTGATATCGGTATCATAGTAGATCTCAAAACGACTTACTGGGTGCTCCGCGACATCCATCGGTGAGGATCCGGCTACCACTTTGCCGGTATATTTGGACACTATATCATTCATAGCCTCTTCCACAACATCATAGACATATGGCCGTGTACTTTTGGGGAGCTTGAAGGCCAGCTGCTTGGCCATCGGCTTTCCCATAGCGCCCAGGCCGATGAACCCGATATTATCAGTGCCCACGTTCATGTTTTTGTGGCGGTTTATCACTCCGGTTAATATGAAGCCTTTGCCAAAATGTAGGTAGAGTCATCCTCTCGAACATATCTAGCTGTGCCTTGCGGCCTTGGTTGTCCCTACGGGTTCAGGTTATTGGCTCCAATATCTTTGGGGAACATGCTCGGGTTCCTCAATGGCCTTCCTCAACGTACGTACACTATCTTCTCTGGGAGACAAAATTTTCTTTCTGAGCATACACTTGATAGTACACCCTTTGCTGATTCCAGAAGATTGAAGAAACCTCCCACCATTGATCTCGGGGATTGGGGTAAATCTATAAGGGACACCCTAACAACATCGGATACCCGGGAAAACTACTTCAAGAATAAAATCCCAACTCTACCGAACTACCTACACTACTCGAAAGGAGTGAATCAATACAGAGAAAATGAGAGAGAAAGTGAGAGAAAGGAAAATGCCCGGCAACACCCTAACTCGGATCATCTCATCATCTCCCCTTACCACTCCGGCCTCCGCGACCACCGCATAGGCAACGGCCCCCGCAGCATCCAATCCCTTGGCCTCCTCCCACCCTCAAAGAACAGGGCCTACAAATCCGCGTCCATGAAATCCCTCCCGTAGACAACTTCGAAGGCGAAATCGGCCGGAGCTTCGAGATCGTTCTCGCCGAATCTCATCCGCCGTAACGGAAGCCATGGACAACAACACATTCCTGCTCATCTTGGCGGGGAATTGCATGTCCAGCGCAGCCATGGCCTGCGGACGGAAGGCTCAAGCTCTATCGTTCATATATTTCGACGCCCACGATGACCTGGACTTGCCCGATGTGAACGAGAACGAGTACTTCGATGCAATGGGCCTGTCAATGCTCCGTGGTGTATCGTGAAAGACATTAATGGGAACCGTGCCGAATTTTACACCGTTTAGCTACGATGGTCGATTTATTTACTGCGGGCTACGAGATCAGTTAGGTGTGCAGCGACAGCCGGTGATTGATGCCGGTATGTAGGCTGTTTGGGGGGCAAACAGAGAGGAAGGTGGACTTTGCGGCTTCCTTGAAGACGCACTTGGAGAAGAGGTCGTATTTTGGCCTGCTCTTGTGCATCTGGATTTGGATGTGTTGGATGAGACTTATGGGAAAGTGAATGTTTATCTGTCGCCTGGGAGATTGATGGAGGAGGACATATTGGCTTGTATGGATTTAGTGCCCCGGTTTTCTGAGCCTAGGTCGTTGATAGTGTGTTCGTTTGATCCGGATGCTTGGGTTGGGATATATGTATGTGTATAGTATGAAAGTAATGAGTATGAGAATAGCTTGGAGACGGAACTAACCGCAAATGGTAACTGGACAACCACTTTACGGCGATTGGGCGGTGAAGCGCGTTTGATGTCGCGACACGCGTAGTCTCCGCGTTGCCCGCTTGAAACCCTTTCCTCAATTCATCTACCCGAAATTCAACTGAATACACCGAGAATAACGATTAATGGGCGCCAATCATTAGGGTTCTATAATTCTGGCGCCATGGCTTCTGCCCGAGCTAAGTTGGCAGAATTGCGCGCTTTGCGTGCTGCAGGAAAGAAACGTCTGTCGACCTATGAGGTTGAAGAACAGGGAGACATCTACGAGGAGGTTGACGACGAAGGCTATAAGAAGATTATTCGGAATCGCCTGGACGAGGATGACTTCGTTGTTGATGATAATGGCGAGGGGTATGCCGATGACGGCCGAGAGGTTTGGAATGAACGTACGGTAGATTTCTATGACAGCGAAAGCGACGACGGCGAATTGCCTGCGAATAGCAAGGCTGCGAAGAGGAAGCGCGAGGAAGAGAAGCAGAGAAAGGAGAAGATAAATAATGGAATTTCAAAGTATTTTAACAAGGGAGCTACTACCTCGGCCCCGAAGCCTAAAGTAAGTGCGACCTCACAGCATACCGAAACTAATCTCGAGGGTCCGTGTCTGATTGTTCGTTTAGCCAGTCGCCTCTGCCGAGGATGACGCATTCATGGCCGATCTTCTCGGAGAAGTTGATACCAATGTCGTCTCAAATCATGTTCCAACGCAGAATGTGATTAAATCCGAAGCTCGACGCAAAGTTCGAATCCTTTCCCCTCCTTTATCCCATAGACCGCGTCTAGAGAAGAAAGAGAAGAGGGATGAGAATAGTGATCCGATGTCGCCAGTTGGCCAGAACCCGGACTTGGATCTGGATAACGACGACGGACCTCTTCCAACGGCAGACGACGATGACGTTCCAATGAGCGATCCCATGCCATCATCCCCCGTGACCAAAGCAGTAGCGCGGAAATCGGCCATTCCGGTGAAGACAGAGGAGTTTGACGACGATGAAGACAACGACTTGATGGAAATCGCAGAGGCTACCGGCCAGCATGAGGCCAAGGCCTCAAGTGTCAACATGACTGGAAGCCGGCCACCACCGAAAATCAAGAAAGAACTGTATTCTACTCCCGCGAACTCATCTCCAGTGAAGGCTGTGGCAGACATTGTAGATGCTTCGTGGAATGATGTGAGGAACAAGTTAAATGTTCTTAGTAGCCCAGCGTCAGAAACGCGGATGTTCGGAAAACTACGTGCGCAGGATGTCGTGGAGGAAGATGGAAGCTTGCGCATGTTCTGGATAGACTTCACGGAAGTCAATGGCAGTCTTTGCTTATTCGGAAAAGTGAAAAATAAGCAGACTGGCAACTACGCTAGTGCATTCGTTAAGATCGACAACATTCTGCGAAAGCTCTATTTCCTTCCCCGGGAACATAGACATAAACATGGCCGGGAGACGGACGAAGAAGTGGACATGGAAGACGTCTATAAGGAAGTTGACGGCATGATGTCAAAACTCAAAGTTGGGATGCATAAGATCAAAGAATGCACTCGACAGTACGCATTTGAGATGCCCGGCATTCCCAAGGAGGCCGATTACTTGAAGTTGCTATACCCGTATGATAAGCCTGCGTTGCCCATGGATGTGAAGGGAGAGACCTTCTCTAACGTCTTCGGTACCAACACTTCCTTATTCGAGCAGTTCGTTCTCTGGAAGAACATCATGGGACCCTGTTGGCTCAAGTTTGAGGAAGCAGACTTCTCTGCTGTTAACAATGCATCTTGGTGCAAATTTGAATGCCAGGTCTCTAAACCGGCGCTTATTTCCCCAGTGCCCGATTCTGAGAACCTAGAGCCACCCCCGTTCACTTTGATGAGTCTAGCCTTCAAGACCCAACTGAACGTGAAAGAAAACAAACAGGAAATCTTAGTGGCGAGCGCTCGAGTGTACGAGAATATTTCCCTCACGGACACGACCCCTCCAGAGAGACTTCCCTGCAAGACGTTCACGGTGATGCGGCCTGTCGGCTCTTCATACCCCGTAGGTTTTGAAGCAGAGACCAAGAAGCAACGAGGCACTTATATCTTGGAGAGGAGCGAGCAATTCTTACTCAGTAAATTCCTGGCACTGTTCGAGAAGATGGACCCTGATGTTCTGATGGGACACCAGCTCCAAGAAGTCGACCTTAGTATCTTGCTCAACAGATTGAAGGAAAAGAAGACCCCCGGATGGCATCGACTGGGTCGATTGAAGCGTGGAGACTGGCCCAAGAATTTTAACAGGGGCGGTGGATTCTTCGCCGAGAGACATCTCATTGCAGGAAGACTAATGTGTGACGTGGCCAACGACATGGGCAAGGTGAGTTCGTCATCTTTTGAACAGTGGTAGTACGTTGTGCTAACAAAGAATAGTCCCTCATGATGAAATGCCAATCATGGAGTCTGACGGAAATGTGCAATCTCTATCTTGGACCCGGCAATACACGACAGGAACTGGACAGCGAAGCTGCACTGAAGACTTGGGCTACCACCAAAGATGGCCTGATGAATTATGTGAACCATTGCGATACTGACACTTACTTCATTGCCGCACTGGTCCTGCGACTTCAAATGCTGTCCTTGACCAAAGTCCTCACCAATATTGCCGGTAATTCCTGGGCACGAACCCTCAGTGGTACCCGAGCGGAGCGTAACGAGTATATCCTACTCCATGAGTTTCATCGGAACAAGTATATATGCCCGGATAAGTATTCTTCCAAGTTACAAAAAGCGGAAGAGAAGCTCCAGGACGGCGATGAGGATGATACCACAGATAAGAAGAAAAAAGACAAGTACAAGGGTGGTCTTGTTTTCGAACCCGAAAAAGGTCTCTACGATCGATTCATCCTCGTAATGGACTTCAACAGTTTGTACCCGAGTATCATCCAGGAATACAATATTTGCTTTACCACTGTGGAGCGGACTGCAACTGTAAGCATTACCTCCAGATGATGCCTCTTACGCACGCTGACATGAATTGCAGTCTGAAAATGAGAATGACGAGAAAGTGCCTGAGGTTCCTTCCGCTGATCAGGAACAGGGAATTCTCCCACGGATTATTTCCACTCTCGTTGGTCGTCGACGAGAGGTGAAAAAGCTAATGAAAGACAAACGCGCAACACCTGAACAGCTTGCGCTGTGGGATACGAAACAATTGGCTTTCAAACTGACCGCTAACTCTATGTACGGATGCTTGGGTTACACGCAAAGTCGCTTCTACGCTCGCCCCCTGGCCATGCTCACCACCTTCAAGGGTCGTGAAATTCTTAGGAGTACCAAGGAATTGGCAGAATCAAAGCAGCTGAGGGTCATCTATGGTGATACGGATTCTGTCATGATCAACACGAACATGGACACGCTTAGCGACGCGCTGAAGGTTGGAGAGGAGTTCAAGAAATCTGTGAATGAACGATACCGGCTTTTGGAAATTGATATCGATAATATCTTCCGTCGCCTGCTATTACATGCCAAAAAGAAATATGCCGCTGTGAACATGACAGAAGTGGATGGCAAGTATGTGGACAAGTTGGAGGTAAAGGGATTGGATATGAAGCGCCGTGAATATTGCGCCCTCTCAAAGGAAGTGTCCCAAAGACTCTTGAACGAAGTTCTCTCTGGGGAAGACCAAGAGATCGTCCTCAACCGGGTTCATGACTATCTGCGCGACTTGGCAGGCAAAATGCGGGAGTTCGCCATTCCTGTCCAGAAATATGTGATCTATACTGTAGGTCACTGCCACCGAATTTTAGTGAACAGTGCGCTAACTGTATCCCGCAGAAACTCTCGAAACGCCCTGAAGAATATCCTAATAAAGAGACGATGCCTCCCGTTCAAGTTGCCCTACGAGAGCTTGCCCGCGGCAAATCAGTTCGGCCCAACGATGTGATCTCATACATTGTGACGACTGGAGATTCCGAAACATCGTCTCTTCCGCCAGCAAAGCGCTCGTACACGCTTCCCGATGTGATGAAGTCTGAATCAGGGCTCAAGCCTGACATTGAGTTTTACCTTTTGAAGCAGATCTTCCCTCCTATTGAGCGTCTCTGTGCCCCGATTCCCGGAACTGATGCGGTTCGCTTGGCCGAATGTTTGGGTCTGGATGTTCGCAAGTATCAAATTAATAGTTCTAGCAGTGGCAACCAGCAGAACGCGGATATTTTCCCACTGGAGTCACAGATTCCGGATTCTGTCCGATTTGAAAACGCCGCACGACTTACGCTGACCTGTCGGTTCTGCAAAGAGAAGTCGGTCTTCGAAGGGCTTGCTGCATCATCCCACATGTGCAACTCTAACGGCCTCGTCTGTGCGAATAAAGCCTGTCAGAAACAGTTCTCTGTTTTGACGATCATCGCCCAGCTGGAGAGCCAGATTCGGGCCCAGACCTCCAAGTATTACGAGGGCTGGCTTGTCTGCGACGATTCTGCCTGCGGCAACCGAACGCGGCAGATCAGTGTATACGGGCATAGGTGCCTGGGACCCCGAGGCCACGCTGAAGGCTGCCTTGGTCGGATGACATATGAGTACTCGGAGAAGCAACTCTACAACCAATTGTTGTACTTTGCCGGGCTCTGGGATGTGGATAAGGCGCGGGCCGCCGCTGAGAAAGACACTAGTGGAGAAAAGAAAGACAGTGTTGCTGCTCTGGTTGAGTTTAATCGCGCACGGTTCGAGACTATTAAAGGCGTGGTGGACGCATACTTGAAGAAGTGCGGACGACAATGGGTTGAAATGGATAGTCTGTTCCGGTTTATGTTACCATAGGAGTTTCAGGCGAGGGACATTAATTTGGATAGCATCTGTATATAGTCTTACCACTGGGTTTTATGTTTGGGATGAAGGAATGAAGATTACCTAGAAGCATATCGATTGAATCAATACATACGAGAAGTAAAATGAATACTTAGGTTTATTAATATATATTTATTTATATCAAATAAAATAATGCCCCACACTCCCCGCCAAAAAACATCACATTTGCCGCACTTCCGCAGCTGTTGAACCAGTTTAATTACTACACATTCTCCCTTGTTAATTCCCCCATCGGTGGGTTATCCAATTTAATCCATTAGGAAATCATTCAAAGTTTAGTTTCCTCATCATGTCGGTGAAGCGGGTCCTGGTAATCGCAGGCTCCGACAGCTCAGGTGGCGCGTACGTTACTCATTCTCGCCAGCCCACACAGCAGTCAAACTAAACTATCCAATGCATATCTAGTGGTCTAGAGGCTGATCAGCGGGTTCTGGCCGCCCATGGCTGTTATGCTCTCACTGCGACCACCGGTCTGACTGCCCAGAACACCTTGGGCGTACAGGACATCTTCGTTGTTCCCGCGGAGTTTGTCAAGAAACAAATCAATGCGGGTCTAGAAGACATCGGCGCAGATGCCGTGAAACTTGGTATTGAATACCTTATCCTCTGCAGTTTTATGTATGTCTGACGGACCCAAGGAATGCTGTCGTCTGCAGAGACAATTGATATTATCGCCGAAACGTTGGTGACCCACCAGGTCCCGTCGGTGGTGTTGGATCCTGTAACTCTTACTTCAACTTTCTCGAATAGACTAAGCTACTAACCTTCTTCACAGGTGATGATCTCTACTAGCGGCTCTAAATTACTACCTGAAGCAGCTGTAGAAAAATTACGGACGAAACTTTTGCCCCTGACGACTGTTCTCACACCTAATATTCCTGAAGCAAAGCTGCTACTGAAGGACGCCGGCGTGGATGTACCCGAGCCAGAAGGCCTTCCGGACGTGATCCAGCTAGTTAAACAAGTCAAGAACCTAGGGCCTCGGGCTGTTCTTCTCAAGGGTGGCCATTTACCCCTCAGGAAAGACCATAAAAAGGCACGGAATCAAGACGAAGCCACAACGGTTATAGATGTGCTTTGCGATGGTGACAATATTGCTCTCTTTGAGACAGATTTCCTTCAGTCTAAGAATACCCACGGTACCGGATGCTCTCTTGCTTCTTCCATCGCGGCCAATCTGGCTCTAGGAAAAGATTTGAAGCGAGCAGTGCATAGTGCTGTCCGGTTTGTTGAGGCGGGAATCAAAACTAGCTTTGATATAGGAAAGGGAAGCGGCCCGATAAATCACTTTCACTCGGTGTATACGCTGCCTTTTGCCCCGTACGTTACTGTCTATTTATTTCTCGGCAAGCAACAAGTGGTGCGAGTACTAACGAATACATGAAGTGGTCGTTTCTTAGAGTACGCCCTGGACCGCCCTGATATCTGCCCCGTTTGGAAACAGTTCACGGAACATGAATTTGTTTTGGGGCTGGGTAGCGGTACGCTTCCCGTGGAGCGATTCAAGGAGTACCTGGTCCAAGATTACCTCTACCTAGTAGGGCTCGTCTTCTCGTGATTCACTCCGTGAAGTATGACTGATAGTGTCGCCTTCAGGTCCAGTTCGCTCGAAGCAATGCGCTCGCAGCCTACAAGGCAAAAAGCATGGAGTCTATTGCCGCAGTAAGTGAACCGGTTACTGTTCCCATCCTTGTATAAAACCAAACGGTATCCATAAAGGCTGACCTGACTTGTACCCACTCAGTCGTCACAGATTGTTCTACATATCCAGCGTGAAACGGCATTACATCTGGATTACTGTGCCTCCTTCGGACTATCCAAGGAAGAGATGGAAAGAACACCTGAAACTATCGGTATGTGATCCCTTGTTCGCCACTTGTCACTCGCCGTGTCGGATCGCTGACGCGCCCCCATTTGGAATTACAGCCTGTACAGCGTACAGTAGATATATTCTTGATGTTGGTCAGTCCGAGGACTGGCTGGCCTTACAGATGGCCCTAGCGCCTTGTTTGATCGGATACGGAGCCATTGCCCAGAGATTGTATACAGAGAAAAACACTCTCCGGGAGGGCAACCGATACTGGAAATGGATTGAAAATTATGTTGCGGAAGACTACTCGGAGGCCGTCCGACTCGGTTCTGGTAAGTGACTGACTTCGGCTCTGTTATCGATAAGGACGATGACTGATTGTGAGTACAGAATTGTTGGAAACCCACATGCGTGAGGTTTCCCCGAGCCGAATGGAAGAACTAATTCAGATCTTCATTCGGGCGACGGAGTTGGAGATCCGGTTCTGGGATATGGGACTGGGAGAATCTCAGTAGGAGACATGTGTACAGTAGACTAATAGTATTCACACCAATAACACCAAGTACTAGTGCACTAAAGGAAAAGACGTTTTGGATTAAGTTTGGTTTTAGTTAGTCAGGAAGGCGAAAAAGTCACTAGATCCGATCTGGACTCGTCACGGGGACGGGCGGTGAATGGACCGTAGGAAGGAAAATTTCCGATTTTGCCATCGAATTCCCTTGGTCATGCTTTGGCACTAAACCAATGGGGAAAGCGGCGCCTTCGCCTCTTTTTTCGCCTTCGACTTTTTCTTTCCCTTCCCGCCCCCGTCGCGACTTATTTTTTTTTCCACTTCTTCTCTTTATCTATCACCCCCTTCCTCATCTCTCTTTTCCCTCTCTCTTTGGACTTTCTTTCAGTCCTTTGTCGTCTTTTTCTTCTACTACAGAAGAAACGTTCTCACATCCGCTTCTTCTTTCTATCCTCATTCTTTTGAGTCCTTTATTTTCTTCCGTTTCGTGATCTTACACCGGAAAAAAAAGGCTTTACCATGTCTTACAACGGCGGTTATCAGCGCGATCAGCGCGACTCTTACCGGTGAGTGATCTTCATCCTAGAAGATGAACGATGTTGGAGTCCTGTCAACTAGTCGGTCCTACGACGGTGTTTTTGAGGTTACCATCCTTGTATCCCAGTCGCAGGGTAGCGATGGAGTACACAACTCTTGCTTAGGATGACGCCTCCAAAATATACCCACCTATAATGGGAAATGTTTACTAACATTGGGTTTTATGATCTAGCTCCAGAAACGGCGGTGGTGGCGGATACTCAAATGGCTACTCTGGCTCGAACGGCTACGGAGGTGGTAGCTACGGCGGTGGCTACGGTGGCGGCTATGGCGGAAGAGGTGGTGCTGGTGGACCTGGTGGTGGTGACCGCATGTCCAACTTGGGCTCTGGCTTAAAGAAGCAAGAGTGGGGTATGTTATCTCGCTAAATCCGAGTTTCCCTAGATGCATGGTGCTAACTTCGTTGTAGATTTGGATGCACTGCCCAAGTTCGAAAAGTCTTTCTACAAGGAACACCCTGATGTCGCCGAGCGCTCTCAGCGCGATGTTGATGATTTCCGTAAGAAGCACGAGATGGCCGTTCAAGGGAAGAACGTCCCCCGTCCCGTTGAGACCTTCGACGAGGCTGGTTTCCCCCAATATGTGTTGAGCGAGGTCAAGGCTCAGGGGTTTGAGCGCCCCACTGCCATTCAGTCTCAGGGATGGCCCATGGCGCTCTCCGGTCGCGACGTCGTTGGTATCGCCGAGACCGGTTCCGGAAAGACTCTGACCTACTGTCTTCCGGCCATCGTTCACATCAACGCTCAGCCTCTTCTGGCTCCCGGCGATGGTCCCATCGTCCTCGTCCTCGCTCCTACCCGTGAATTGGCTGTTCAGATCCAGGCCGAAATCACAAAGTTTGGAAAGTCTTCTCGCATTCGCAACACTTGTGTCTACGGTGGTGTCCCCAAGGGACCCCAGATCCGTGACTTGAGCCGTGGTGTCGAGGTTTGCATTGCCACTCCCGGTCGTCTCATCGACATGCTCGAGGCCGGCCGGACCAACCTCCGCCGTGTCACCTACCTGGTTCTCGACGAGGCCGATCGCATGCTCGACATGGGTTTCGAACCACAGATCCGCAAGATTATCTCCCAGATTCGCCCCGACCGTCAGACTTGCATGTGGTCCGCCACTTGGCCCAAGGAAGTGCGTCAGCTTGCATCTGATTTCCTCAACGACTACATCCAAGTCAACATCGGTTCGATGGACTTGTCTGCTAACCACCGTATTACTCAAATTGTCGAGGTTGTGTCGGACTTCGAGAAGCGCGATAAGATGATCAAGCATCTGGAGAAGATCATGGAGAACCGCGCCAACAAATGTCTTATTTTCACCGGTACGAAGCGTATCGCGGACGAAATCACTCGCTTCCTCCGCCAGGATGGATGGCCCGCACTTTGTAAGTTTGCCCTTTAACAAACCCCCAGCTGGGACCGTTAGCTAACCTAGCTCGCAGCCATTCACGGCGACAAGCAACAACAAGAGAGAGATTGGGTCTTGAACGAGTTCAAGGCAGGCAAGAGCCCAATCATGGTGGCCACTGATGTGGCTTCCCGTGGTATCGGTATGATGAAATTGCGATTTATCCCCTTCCCCTCTCCTTTCCCGCTTCCTTCTAAAGCACCCTCACCCGTCTTGAGGTTGTGTGACCATGGCAGGTGCTTAACTCTCTTCCAACATATGTTGGCGTATATGCCTCGTCCAGGCTTTTGTCGGGTCTCCTGAAATGGTTCTCATGCCAGGAGGACCTTGGACTCACAGTGCAGTGTAGCAGACGTATTATTTCTTCTGTTCTGATTCCCCATCTCTTCTCGGTAGAGAGACGGGGTTTCTTTTTTCTCCTGTTTCGACTTGTTGAAACTGCATTCCAAGGTTACTCCAGGACCGCGATTATTGCCATTCCCGGGACTTGTAAACCCGCAACGGATCTTGACTTGAAAAGTCCGAGAGAGTGATGCATCAAGTCTCACACGACTGATAAAGGGCTCCTAAGCCACGTTGCTATTTTGACTAATGCTCTGTTTGCTAACATAAGTTTGTGTTTGAAGATGTTCGTGACATTACTCATGTGCTGAACTATGACTATCCCAACAACTCGGAAGACTATGTTCACCGTATCGGTCGAACTGGTCGTGCCGGTGCCAAGGGAACCGCCATCACTTTCTTCACAACTGACAGTAAGTCCTTTCCCCCGGAATCACCATCCTCATTGGGACAGGATGGCTAACATATCTTCTCCTTAGACTCTAAGCAGGCTCGTGACTTGGTCACTATCCTTACTGAGGCTAAGCAGCAGATTGACCCCCGTCTCGCCGAGATGGTCCGCTACAGCGGTGGCGGCGGCGGCGGCCGTGGTGGTTATGGCCGCTGGGGTGGTCGCGGTGGTGGCCGCGGCCGTGGCGGCAGCTACACTGCTTCGAATGCGGCGCCTCTTGGAGGCAGCCGCCGTTGGTAAAAAATCTGCTCTCAGTCATTGAGCTTGTATTCCCTTGTCGCATCGGTAGACCTTGCTTTTCGCGTGCGATTCTTCAGATTCCATTGTAACTCTTTACGGGTGGCGTTTCGTCGAAGTCACGATAGACTATTATGCGGTTTCTCTTTCTTTCTTTTTTTTTTTTGCGTCTTTCATCTTTTCAGTTTACAGGTTCATAGGTTCCTCTAAACTCTCATGGATATGAGTTAATTCCGATCGCTTACCCTTTGCGTATCTTGAAAAGTTATGTGTATCTTCTAGCGCGTCGTGAGAAGGGCTGGGTTTTAGATCTTTAGTAACTTCATGCAATATGTATCTATTTGCTTATGACTCGTCAATATACACGCTTGACTAGCGTTGCTTACTTGTTTCTCTCGCTTGTAGTTCATGATACCATTGCCCCTCCCCCCTCCCTATTTTGATGACATATAGATCAACACTCCATATATCCCTTCCTACTCACCTCTTTTACTACAGCACTATTTTTACAGGGACTAAGTACGTCTTAAATTTAGATATAGAACATGTAACCTATATTCTTAATAACTCCAAGACTTGTCATTATAGTACTTCCTACATATTTCTAAAGGTCAAGGCTGGGACCCTTGGTACCGCCAAAGCACTCCTTCGATAATATCAATCCGCACCAGCCCCGTCGCGCTCTTCAACACCGAAAGAGCCTGTCCCCGACTCAAAACCTCATCAAACACCAGTTTACGTTCAAAGTTTGAATCCGGTTGCTCGCCACTCAAGAACCGTTTCTTCAGCGTTTGGACAAACGGCATTGCCTTCGTGGCTTCGCTCAATGCCAGCACCTGGCGAGTCAGCGAATCATTATCTATCAACTGGTTATCCCCATCAAAGCACTCGTGTAGTATATCGATAGAGTCATCCTGCCATGCGGGGAACGTCGATGCAGTGTGAATGTTCAGCGCACTCGGCTTTTTGGGATCGAAGTCGAGTGACTTGCGTTTTGCTTTCTTTTCATACGCGGCAAGCGCCGACGTAATCCGGGAGGTAGTGCTTCGTATATACTCGCCTTGCACAGTGAGCGCAGGATCATTAGCCCGAGGAACCGGGAACGTGGCGTTATGAATCGTTCCTCGTCTCCCGAGTACTTCGCTACTCCGACCAGGAGGGGCAATGACGGCCAGAAGAAGGGCCTGCCATTCGAGATACTGCAGCACCAGCCTGTGGCGCATGGTTAGACCCACTTCTATGCACGATTCGCGGTAGAAATCGCGTGTGGAGGTGAAGTCGTACAGCGCCGCCTTCAGAGCGAGTTTGTAGTTTGTTTGTATCGGCATAGTGGCGACAACATTCGGCCGCGAGAACGTTCATGTAGTTGGCGAAGGTCTTGTCGAAAAGGGTGAGTCCTGCTGAGGGGGATGGGTTTGGTTTGGGGTTTGCTTTTACTTGCTCTTCGCACCATTCCCGAAGAGCGTGCAGTCGGAGGATGGTTGCGTCTGCTACTTGTTCGTTGAAGTTGGTGTTGTTTACGCCGTCGCCTGCGTCTGCGAGGGTGATTTGGGTTGCATCTTCGCCGTATTTCCGGGTTGCTTCGTCGGTCCAGAGTCATGAAGTTGCCGGTGGATTTGGACATTTTTGGTCGTTGAGGAGCAGGTGGCCGTTTTCCCGGATTGCCTTCGGCCAATATTCTAGTAGGAAGATGGCGAGGTAGATGTAGATGAAGAATGTGAGATGATTGGGGATTTTCAGTGTTCCTGGCGCCTGGCCGTAGATATCTGTTAGCTTGTGGGCCACGGTGTAATATGCCATATATTGTGTGCTATCACTCAAGCTCTCAACTAGGAACTGGGAGTCCCAAGGCACTTTGTAGCCGAGGCCGTATGTCCTCGTGCAGGCCCATTGATCAAGCCAATTGAGCACTCCTCTAAGACCGTTGCGAGTCTCCTGCACATATATATTGAAAGCCTCCGAGTTCTCCACGAATTCAAGGGTAGTGTTCTTCCAGAAAGTTTCACCGTAGTCAAGATACCATTGATCCATGAGCGCAACACCGCATTCATCCCCAGATCGGCTGATCTCACGTTTGTCCGGCTCAGTGTATTGGAATGCTTCGCCAGAGTCCAGGAGCTGCTGTTGTACTTTGGCCTGTATGACCTGGACTATTTCACCTTTGAAGGCGCCGTAGTTCTTGATTCCTTGATGGAAGCCTTCCTTTTACAAAGATATTTAGCCCCTTGCAGCTGCCTGGCATCCTTCAGAGACGACGGATATCATTGGCAACTTTGCCCATTCCTTCTTGATCTTCTAGTAATCGGCTTTCTTTGCGAGGTCTGTCAGAGTGATAAAGTCCACAAGGCTGTCCGAGGGAATTGCAGCCACAATACCAGTCCCCTTTGTCACCAAGACCGTCTCCATGGGATGGATATAGACGCCTTCTCGACAGTGACTGAGAGGAGCATGAACGAGACTGCCTACCCAATCGGACCCCAGGATCTCCGCCACTTTCGTGACGGTACGTCCGCAGATAGTATGCCCTGATGGGTGCAGAGGTCCGTTCATATAGTGGTATGCCATTGTTCCGAAGAATTCAGGGAACTGCTGACGTAGTTTGCTGGGGGTGAGGGTTTGGGGGGGCATATTGAGTGATGGAGGGAGCGTTGGATTGGAATGTGTGTTCTTCCCATATTTTTTGGTATCTATTTTCATTTGGGTGTGGGGGTTCGAATTGGATTGCATTGGTTAGTCGGTATAATGGTACTTGGGTAGAAATATATGGGATTGATGGTGTTGATCTATGGAAGTTATGTGTTTTAGTTGGATAGGAATGACTCAGCCCTTTTCAGTCTATTGGTTTTTGGTGAGGGATCGCCATCTCCAAGGATTACGGGCTTTATCACTGAATAGACTACATGTTTGGAGTGACAAGTCTCAACCTCGTCTTTCTCACGGCACAGTAAGTATTGTTGCTATGGACTAAGTCTGCTCCTATCTAATCTGATATTTAGGCATATATTTGGCTAAAATGTGCCAAGTCCTTCTCAAAAGCTACACAGACGTTTGCTGGATATGGTGAAGAAGTGAGGTTCGGTTTACATTGGAATGATTGTGTAGCTCCATATCCCTCGACAACATCGACAACATCATTCTCTTCCCTCCCAAATAACCATGTACTAACTCTTGTCTCCCAAAATATGCCCCTCTCTCCCCGGCTCAGCTCGGTTCAACCTAACGCCTCCACTAACTGCCGAAATCCTTATATCCGCCCTGAGAACAGTAAACCTATGGGACCATATATCAGGGACGAGGGCGGTCTCGACATCAACGAAAGTACGGGCCAACAGCAGCTATTCGATTTTGCGAGGGCGCTGGTACAGAAGGATCAGGTTGAGAGGTGGTTTGAAGTCAATGCTTATGGGGGGATTTTGGTGTTTGATGAGACGGGTAGGGGTGTTGGCGTGGAGGTTCTTTTGCTTAAGGTAAGATTTTTGGGGGGGCGGAATTAGGGGCTGTGGGTGGATGAGAATCGTAAGGTTAGGGGGATTGGATTAGAACTCTGGAGGTAGGGTAGGATATTACCGGTATGGTTGCTTCGGTGTTGACGGTGGTGAAGATCTGTGCATTGTGAGTTAGGGTTTGGTTTATGTATGAATACAGGTTGTCCTTGTAGAGATAGATTGCTAAAGATGACAAAGGTTATACATGTTTAGCTTGATAGCTTCCGCTTTACGGAGTACTCCGTACAGATATCTAGTTATCAGGTTCTCTCGTTACTCCAGCGTTACTTGGAAACTCAGGGACTCTGGAGACAGTGAACGGAAATCCGGAAACATTCCCAGCCTCCCGAATTATGACCAGAGTACTTATTACCTAGTCTAGTGGACAAGCAGATTGGTGTTCTTGGCCCAGACCAGGGATGCTAAATTGCAATAGTGCTATGGGGCATAGCTAGATCCCCATATAAATGTGGAGTCAGTACCCCAACGGTGACCATTTTGGATCAAGTGCCATTTGCCTCATTATTCTAGAATCGTACGATTACGTACTTTGGAGTTTGGATAGGCTTGACGTAACAGAAAAAGGTGTCAGCTTCCCTATTCCCCACAAAATCTATTCGTACGTCATTTCATCCTCGGTATCCATTTCGGTTTCCTCTTCTGGAACGGATCGTCAGTCGTCATGAGTGGATCAAGTCTGAAGAAACGAGTGAGGTACCCACCTTGTGCTAGGGCAAAGTCGAAGGATCCATCGAGCTTCGATTTCAGAACCTCGCGAATCAGCTTTTCGTTTTCCTCGTTAATATCGGTGTTATACGCTGAGCTCAAGATAGACAGGCTGAGCCCCCTGTTACCCGGCCCTGCTTGAGCGATGAGATTGAGTAGACCCTGAACTGTAAATTGGGCGAAGGCGTGGATAACGAGGCTCTTGAGTCGTGATAAGCAGAAAAAAGCTTCCAATGCGTCGTCGCATAACCAGTCACCGCCGACCCATAACCTTTCGAGATGGGGAAGGAATGGTGTGAGCGTCATGAGATGTTCGGCTGTGAAACCGTCGGAAACACCTTTGAGTTCAAGCTCGCGTAGGTTTTTCAGTGGAACGATGGCCTGGACGAGTAGTTCGTTGAACTCAGGAATTTCGCTTCCTTCGCCCTTGAGATAGAGACCCTGCAGCGTTGGCTGGTGCGAAAGAGCTTCATGAAAGGCATGGGCTGCATATATACCATAGTCTGTTAGAGAAAGACTAGACAAGTGAATATTCTCATCAGGAAGGACTTTGGATAGTAGAAGAGCGTCATCCATGAATCGGCGGAGCTCTAGATGCCTTAGAGCTTTACAGCTCCGTATCCATTCGGCGACTCGACCGAGAACTTCGTAGAACCGTTCATCAGGAGGCGTTCCAACTGAGTCTGTTAAGACCAATACCTTCAATGCCGGTGGTGAGTTAAGTGAGGGTAGCTCAGCTATTGCCCCAATTGTGAGGCTTGTAAGTTTGAGTTCTATCAGTGAGCCCAAGTGCGAACCCATGGCCCTGATCGACCGAGGTCCTAAGTGGGAGTAGCTCAATAATTCGAAATACTCCAGGGTATTAGGTCGTAGCTCATTTAGAAACTGTTCAGAATCTACCTCCGCGTTCTTGGACGGTTGGTCCTGCCTGGTAGTGGATGCTGGTAAGCAGTGTTAGTCTAGGGACATCATACAGTATCGTACCATGAGTATATCGTGATTTGTTTGAGATCTGGGCAGTAGATATGAATTTTGTCACCAGCATGATCCGTAAGAGAAGTACCAGACCAGATTGTTAATGTTTGCAGAAGAGGTAGTTGTTGAAGAAATTCAGCTAACAGGGAAGGTTGGACTAAACACCTAGTTAGATACCTTCGAACTTCGCCGGATTACTATCACACAACCTACCATTGCAAGACATCCCCCTTATTGACGTCGACCTCTTGACAATTGCTTTTGGATTATTAGCTCATTGCCCTCTAGAGCCTTATCATGTAATCTAGACATGAATGGCACAAGTTCAAAGCACAGGTTTGAACTGACCCGAGCCCATTTTCGCCAACGCGTGTTCGTGGTCAAACTTGGAAGAGGAACGAAGCCGCTTGTTTCCCTTAATCTCATAGCCTTGAGACAAAAAATCGTCGAGTTCCGGAGTATAGAACGCTCTATACCGGTCAGAGATACAAGAACTGTCCTTTAGCGACAGAGCTGACCTACTCCCTGTTCTTTTTAATGTACGCCTGGCCAAGAAGGTAACCTAGATCTTCCAGGTCCAAATAGCGTATATAACTAGAATAAGGCAAATATGTCTGATCCAGAGCCGACAGCGTTATGGAGCGCCACATAACAGCCCATTTGCGAATAATAGCATCTTGCTGGCTCCTCATATGGGCTAGGGTAGTAGCTGTTCTTCGAGGTTTGAATTGCTCATCCTCGGTTCCCCCACCTCTTACGGGCGAGGTATTATACAGCCTGATATTGGATATCAGTGAAGGGTTTCTAGCATCTAAAACGATAGCATCTCACTTATACAGAACTTGCAAGGCGTGCCCCGTGAAGCATCTGGATGTTATGGCGCATTGGTATAGGCTGTTGTAGTCGCGTTGGTCTCCAAGGATGTCTAAGACAATATAAAGTATATCACCGGCTAAGGCGAATGCCATCTTGACTTGGAAGAAGTCAGTGCGAGTCGACGCGTCTTCAATCCCAGGAGAAAGCGAGCAGTATTTACAATGACGTCGGGGAATGCAGGCTCGCTTATGTAAGCACGCGCTCGTGTTTGGATCTCCAGTTGGAGTCTAGATCTTCAACCTCTTGCTTCCCTTTCTATATCTGTATACAACTATTTTCTGGCCCCAGAACGGTCATGGTCTCCTTAGCATTCTCGCTGGCCCCCGAGGCTCTGTACCAGCTGCACGATGCTCTGACATGCCTCGCCAAATTTCATGAAACGGTAGCCATTGAGGCCGAATTTGATCAGGTCCGTTCCCTGCAATAGTAGCTATATGTATTTGTCAAGTAATATTTCAACTGACTGGGGTATGTAGCTTCGTTTGAGTGTGCTCAACTCTACCAAAACAGCCTATGCGGCCTTTCTCTTTGAAGCAGATGTCTTTTTTGAGTCCTACTCTTTTGATATGCCAAAAGCGTCGGGGAATGTCCGTTCTGATAGATATTGTTTTCAACTGTACCTTAAAGTAAGACTGTTCAGGATACTTTATCTAATTATCTTCAGCTTACTAATATTCTCTAGGCCTTGCTCTCAGTATTCAAGGGAAGACCCGGTGGACGAAACAAGGACACCGCGGTTGAACGCTGCGTGGTTGAGTTGCATGAGCATGAAAACCTCACAGAATGCAGACTCGCCATTAAGATGATCTGTGGACTTGGTGAGCATTGTTCGAATCATAATTCCTGGCAGCTTACACTGACATCCAAGTCTAGGTGTTATCAAGTCCTACAAACTCACTTATGAGCCAACTACTGTTAATCATGCCGTCTTTGACAGGACGAAAACGACAAACCAGTGGAGGATAGATCCTAAATTCTTGAGAGAGATAACAGATCACTTCAGCCCCTCAGCCGAGCAATTGGATGTTTACTCCGATAACGGCAAGGTCATTTTAACGAGCTTCACTACGAAGATCACTGACGGGAAAGGTCTGGTTCTTTTGCCCCCCTTCCAGTAATGCTCTAGCTAATTTTGGCGCAGAGATCCTCAAAAAGCCGGTGCATACATCGGTCGCCATTGACAAGAAGGGCTTTGAATATTTCCTAGCGGAAGACAATGTCCACATTGCCATCACCTTGAAGGACTTCAGAGCAGTAATAGCACATGCTGAATCTTCGCATTCGACAATCACTGCTCGCTATACCCGTCCAACCCGGCCCTTGCAGCTTGCGTATGACTTCGGGGGCGTCAAGACCGAATTCACCCTGATGACAACGGGCGAATCAGACAGTGACATTCCCGGTTCCTCTCATGCCCCGGAATTATCTGCAAGGCAGACGCCTGCTCCCGCCAATGTTAGCCGGGCGAGCGCTGCGCCCAGTACGAGGCATATGCCTCCTCCGCGCGCCCGATCTATTCGACCTCTCACGGGGACTCCTGGGGTTTCTGCCCATAACACAGAGCCAAATACTGAAAGCCAGCGACCATCTCCTGCATCAATCCAATTTGACAGTCTGTTTGTGCCGGCGGATGATGATAGGCAATGGGATGTCCCGAACGAGGAAGAAGAAGCCGAGGACCGGCTTGGCTGGGACGCAACTGGGGACCAGGTATGGCAAACAGGATTTGTCTGTCGGCGCACATAACTGACCAAAGCTAGATGTTCAATGAGAGTCTCGGACCCCGTTTGCGAGATAGCGAGCCTAGCATGCCTCATCAAGACACAAGCCATGAAAACGAAATGGGGATTCCCCCAACACAACGTATATCACAGGTATGGGGATTTCATCTGGCCGTTCCGCAGCAGCAGCCGGCTAACTCTCTGCAGATTCAAGGTCTTGGTCTTTTCGACTGAGAAAGCCAGAAATTTATCCCAACCACTTATCGTTTGGATGAAAGTTGGCAGTCATGGACCATTGCACAGGGGTTTCCCCTGGCTTCTATAGGATCATCAGCCAGTCATGACATAATGACCCAGCTAGTCGCACAGCCCGCACCAACACCAAGGACATCGGAACCCCCTTCAGTTGGGAGAGGAATCGAGCTATACTTCCCCTTTACATTCCCCTGTTCATCAGCAACAGGTCCACAATTTCCATGTTCACCCCAACCAAACGCCAAAACCGTCCCACCATCAAGCAAATAAATAGCATGCTCACTCCCAACCGCCAGCTCCCTCGCAACCGGCAAATCCACCGGCGGAAGCTGACCACGATCATTTCGGCCCCAAGCCAGAACAGAGCCATCCCCCCGGTGTACATAGATACCATGCCAACTAGCAGCAATACTCCGATACCCCGCCACCGCTCCCAAAGCCGGGGCATCAGACAAAACATTCCACTTATTATCCACGGACCCAAGCACCACAAACTCCCCCTTCTCCCTATCCCCCGTAATCACAGTAAACTCCCGCCCACACACAGCGCCAGTAGCCCGAAAAGCCAACCCCTCCACCTTAACAGGCGACCAAACAACCTTCTGCGCCCTAACCGACTCCCCAAGCTGACCCTTCCTCGCCCCGCCCCACCCATACACTTCCCCACTCGACAACACAACAACTGTATGCCCCATCCCACTAGCAACAGAGACAACCCTCGTCCCGGGCGGCGGAAAATCCCTAATTCTCTTCGGCACCGCCGCCCGCGCAAGCCCCTCCCCAAGCCCCAGCTCCCCCTTCCCCCCCGACCCAAGCACAAACACCCCCTCCCCTCCATCTCCAACAAGAAACGACCCCTCCCAACACGCCGAAACATCGCTAAAGGTCTCATACACCAGCGCATCCCCATCACGCACAACAACCCTCCTAAACCTCACCGCATCACCGGAACCAACCCCACACCTCCCATCCTCATTACACCCAGCCGCATACACAGCCCCACTAGAATAGAGAAGAAGGGTATGATTTCCGCCAGCAGCAATACGGCGAATGCCACCGGATGAATTGCTCTCTTCGGTTTTATTCAACTTTGGAGTTTCCGGCTCTAGACCCTCAAACAGACATCTAGAAGGGACTGAGACGTCGTCGTCGTGCCCGATGCCTAACTGGCCGGATCCATTTGATCCGAATGCGTAGAGCGGCATGGTGATGTTTTTGTGTGTGTGTGTGTGTGTGTGTGTGTGAGAACTTTTATGGTATCGTCACAGGCATTTGTGTGTTCATTGATATTGACTTGAGATATTCGTACAGTGGGGGGTGTTGAATAATTACTTTGGTTTATCGTTATCGGGTTAATTCATGTACCGCCTACTGGTTGTGGACTGGATTGATCTATTATTTTTTCATGGTTCCATTGTACTACATGTGTCACCTGATCGTATACTAATCTAAGCTTTTTTAAGTTATCAAGATTAGATCGGAAAGATCTGTCAGTGGAAAGAAGAGTGCACTGATTTGCGATCTGCTGTGAACTCAGCGCGCTAGTGGTTTAGGGTATGCATCATTAGACAAGTCTATACTATATACGTGGGTATTTACAGCTTTCAATGCAAATGGCTCTCTCCCGTCAGCCAGTTCAACAAACGACACACATCGAAAAGGAAATTAGGCTATACAGGTTAAAAGGGAAAAAGTAAAAAGAGACCAGAGGAATTCGTGCGAAGGAGATATCACGTCCCAAACAGTCATAAGATTCAGCAAATGGGTATAAAGTCGATCAGGTGGATTTTTCAGATTTTTCGTTGAAAGAAGCAGTCGAGTCGTCCTCCTGGGCCGCTGGGGGGAGAGCAAAGTTATCCCCCTTGGCATTCTGCTCCATCGGGCGGAACATGGGACTCGTCCGGTGGAAGTAGGCATGGACATGGCCTTCCAAGAGGCTTTCATCGGTATCCAATTCAAGCTCCTCACCCTTGTCCTTCTCGGCGATGCGGCGGGCCATAGCGGTCTCCCATTCGGCACGGTACTCCTCAACCTTCTGCTTGTAATCGGCTTCAGCGTCGTAGTACTTGCCAACGCCAGTTATGCGTTCCCAGAGGGACAAGTGCTTGGAGTGAACGGCAGGACCATGGTATTCATGCTCCCGGCCGTCACGGATGTACTGCCAGCGACGCTCCTGTTCCTTGAGATCAAGGCCTGTAGTGTCGGGAAGGAAGACGAAGGTGAGGACCATGCCCGCCAGGCCAAACCAGGGAACCACGTAGAACTTGGTCTGTGTATCGATGTAGTTGTACAGAACAGAGGCCAAAAGAGCACCAGCCTTACCGGCGGCGGCCGACAGGCCGTGGGCGGTGGCACGGATGGGAGTGGGGAACACCTCGGCTGCCACCAGGAAGGTTACCGAGTTAGGGCCGAACTGGTTGAAGAAGGAACTCAAGAAGTACATCGTTTGGAACTCCTTGATGTGTTCCGCGCTGGTATAGTACTTGAAGTGGAAAGCGGGAACAACGAAGAGGATGAAGCACATCAAGAAACCGATCATCTGCATCCACTTGCGGCCGTAGAGCTTGTTATCGATCAAGAACGAGGCCAAGTAGTAACCACACAGCGAGACACCCACATTGACCAAGTTCCAGAGCCAAGTCGGCATGATGGACTTGGAGTGGGGGCTGATGACCGAGATGAATTCAGACTGGAAAAGCTTGTTGCCGTAGAAAAAGACATCGTTGGCGAACCAACCACCCGCGGTGGCCAGAATACGGGGTCCAAAGTACTTGAAGGTCAGAGCCAGAGAGTTGAAATCGTAGCCGGTGACGGAAGCCTTCTTCTTCGCGGTCACCAACTGCTTGCTCGCCGCCTTCATGTGATAGGCACGGTAGTAGACCAGCCACAAGGTGCCTACCGCAGGAATCGCGAAGGAAATACGGTACACCCACTGGGCGGACACGGTCGAGTATGGAGGGTTACCGCTGCCATGATGGAAGCAGAGCAACAAGATGATGAGAAGCACCTGGTTGAAGAACTGCCCCCAACCTTGCATCAAGAAAGCGCTGGTGACCTTCCGGCCACGGTGCAGGCGGTCCTCCTTGGTCGAGACTTTTCCGGAACCCACGGCATTCTCCATACCGCTGGTAGCCGTCATGGGATATTCCCCTCCAACACCAATACCGTAGATGAAGAGCGACCAGGCGTAGCAGATAACCCAGCCATTCTGGGTCACACCCCAGGCAGCTGTGAGCATGACCAAGCCGAGAAACATGATTGCAGCATCCTGAATCAGACCCCAACGACGACCAACCCTGAACAACCGTTAGAGTCCAATAATGGGGCAAACGTATCAGCTATCCCAGTAGAGGGGGCATACCAGTCACCCAGAATTCCAACCAAGATCTGACCTACGATGATACCAATGATCTCGAGGTATTCGATGGAGTTGAGCCACTGTGGATCGCAAATTTTATGATCCTTCCAACACGACTTGAAGGCGGCTTGGAAGAGAGGTTTCACGTTTCCAATGGAGAAGAGCACATAACTAAACCGCTAATGTGTTAGCGTACGACGACCTGACACAGTCCCCCGGGGGGAGAAGGGGGGGGGGGGGGGGGGTTGTTGTGTTTATAGATAGGCACGTACCCTTCTAGGCCTAGACCCGCACCAGGAAGCACCATGTTCCGAAAATAATACGAGATAGGGGACAAGGGATCTTGCTTCGTCATCTCCCAGATCCCGCTCAGTTCGCGCTTGGCTTCTGCGGCATCGTAGGAGCTCACGAACTTGAGCTTCTTGAGGAGGGGCAGATCGGCCCAGTAGGTACCGTCCGGGGTATAGCTGTCATCCGGACGAATCAGAACGTCGAAGGCACCCTTCTCGTGGATGTCCATATCCTCGAGGGGATTGTGCGTCCCGGACATATCGGGCCCATGGGGGGCACGAGGTCCAAAGTCGGTCATCTAGTCGTCGATAGGTGATAGGTGAAATTGAGGAGGGATTCGACTATCCAAATGGTTGATCTTGGCCTTCGCGATGAGAGGTTGGAGAGCTAGTTAAGCACTCTTGGTATCTCCGGAGGGAGATGAAGGCCGTCGTCGCTGGTGAGGCGTTGCACACGATGCAGAGCCAAGTCGGACAGGCGCGAGGTTAACTTATATGCAAACGGATGGGAATTCTCTGGGCAGAGGCGACCTTCCACCAGCCCACCTTCTGGGCCCAGGCACATGCCCGAATTGCGCTCTGTGATAAGCCAATGCAGGACTGGATTAGTGGCGAGGATCCACGCCGGCCAAGAGAGGCAGCCGGTCCTGTAGCACTACCGGGTGGGAAGTCGGCGGACCACTTCTCGCACTTTTTTTTTTTTTTTTTTTTTTTTCGCCCGGGCCGCGAAGGAAGGGTCACTCTCGAAGCCAATAGAATTACCGGAGACAGCTTAGTGGATGACATGCCTACGACCGAACGTTCAGTTCTTAGTTCTATGTAGTAGTGGGGTGGGGAATGGAGTTCGAATGGGTGGTTCTCTTAGGGCAAGAAAGGTTTTTTTTTTTTTTTTTTTTTTAAACTTGTTCCGGATATGGATTAATCTTGTCAGGGAAAAAAAAAAACCTAAATTACAAGCGCGGAAGGCGGAGCTCCACTTGAGGATCAACTTCCACCACCGGCCAATCATCGAGGCACGTGGTGGCAGAATCCGGAGGATCTTCCAGTACCGCCTGCTACATGAGGGTTGTCCCCCAGTTTTTCCTTCCGCCAATCATATGCGTTTTCCTGGCACGCGCAGGAAGAATGAAAAGAAAAGAAAATCAAAAAGAAAAGGTGTGTGAAGGACAATGAAGGGAAATTGGTCGGGTGATGGATATCCAGTTACAATTGCTGTCATGGATGTATCCGTGCCCGGTCCGGTGAGTGTGAATTGTCCGTGTGTTTTATTTTATTTTACAAAAAAATCTCTCTAAAATCTCTCTAGTGAGAAGAATTGGACGATCATTCCATCGTATCTTACTGTGTTACCCTTACATTCGTGGGTGATGTCAAGTGTAGCACTACATGTACAGGTACAGTCTGTATGTATATATGGATGACATTGGATGTGCACGATCTGGGCAACGTAATGTCCTTGCCCGATCAAGTATCTGCTCGTGCCGTCTTCTACCGTTTTCGGGTGTCACATTGTCACTCACTGTGCCAAGGGAAGGAACAGTCACGACTGAGAATTGAACAACAGAACACATATTCGTGGGACAGAAAGTCTATCTCGAGAAGTGGATAAAGCCACCTGTATGGCATCTTGGCGTCTACTCCAGCCAGTCAGCGTGCCCGCTTCGATCACGTTTCCCCTGGCACGTCAAAGTGCGGAGAGCTTGCCCTTTTTCTTTTTTCCCCCTCCTCTCTCATGAGATATGATAGACCATAGTAGAGTAATTGATCGAAAGTGGGCCTGAAACGCCCCCATTCCGATACAACTCCCACATGGTCAACGGAGGCATGGTCTTTCCCCCCCCCCTTGCATGCAGGCTGTCGTGTTCTGACTTACTGACGGATGATTAGTAGTACCAATACATCACGGTCTTGCCGTATCGAGGAAGAGATCCATGGCTTCATCATACCATCTACCATGGGGCATTCAGCCAATAAGCAACACCACGTCGTCATTACTAGGGCACGTTCGAAACTATGCAGAAAGCTAGTGACGGTGGATCTATGGCCTCCGTTCTATTTTGAAGCATTCTTGCTGATCCAAATAATCATGTTATCAAACACGGGCAGCAAAGCGCTTGAAACATTGGCTCCCTCTCAAGTCCCACTCCGCTGCATTCCCTTGTTCCTGATGCCATGCTTGCAGGGTAGCTCATTCGAGCTCGGTGTAAAGACTGGCAGGCAACATCGCCATCCCATGAACTGGCTAGAGACTAACAGAAGGAATCCGACCTCCGACCCTCGAACCCCTGGATAATCTAATTAGGTTCCGCCAAATCAGGTAGCCCATCGCCATGCCTTCTTGGACAAGTCTTAGCGAGGCTTAACTCCCTGGTCTGTTGCTTAGCTGAGGAGGACAAGAGCCAACGGCAAGAGAGAACGAGGCCAGAAGGTCTCACAAAGGGTACACATTGGTAAGTCGCCTGGTCAAGCAAATGCCGTTTCATGACTCGGTCGATAGCCTCCAGTTCTTTCTTGTGTTCGGCCTGTCCGATCGTCTGATGGTTCATTTCCCGTGTCTTTTCTTTCCCCCTTTTCCTTTTAAACTTTTCTTTCATATGCAGCTAAGGATGGAACGGCATCCACGAGGCCCAGTCCATATGTCCATGTGCTGTCCTTCCATCGACAGCTAGCTGCGTCATTTCCATTCTAGAAGCTCCTTACATGTCATCTCGTAACCGAAAGCAAAACTCGTACATCTCAATCTACGCTAGGAGCTTCTACATGTTCCATACTTCCCAAACAAAAAAAAAAAAAGGTGGCCAGACCTCCCATGTGGCGCAACCCTTACACATCAAAGGAATGTAGACGATCATGAGGCTACCAAGCCGAGATTCCCGAGACGCAGTCAGATTATAGCATCCTCGAGAGCCCTTGGCCTCTTAGTTCATGCTAAAACAGGTGTTGACCCAGTTCGGCTAAAATGAAGCGATGTTGGCACCAGATCACACTATCTCTTCCCTCCTATCACCATTCCGGTAAAAGATACGGGAGACCAATCATCTATTTCTTGATTATGGCTTTGTTACCCTAGGCATGGGTCCTTTAGGATCAAGTCACCTCTGCAGGTAGGGTTACATCGTCAGGTGACGCGGCAATCGATACTTATAAATATTCCCACATCTGCCCTTGCTTGCAAAGCATTTACATCAAACACCGCTATGCATTGAAATCCACGCTGACACACATATCTATGCGCGTGTCACCAACCAGTCCAACTCGCTTCATGCTTCCAATCAAAGAATTCCTGGTTCCCGATCGGGTAATTGCTCACATGCCCTATGATTCCTTTGTTGTTTTCCAGGTCTACAAGCCTTTTTGATATAACGTTTTACTGGGATAGGCATTCCCCCCTGTCGGAGCGTTTATTGCTTGGCGGCGATATTGTTGCTTCTTTGTGTATGAATCATTACAGGCGGACTGGAGAACTAGAAACCCTCAGACCCAAGCCAGGACCAGGATTCGATGCATCAGTCTCCTAAATATCATTTAGCAAAATCGTGCCGATGACTCAAGTTTGACCGTCATGCACTAGCGAGGGTTCAATCTGCGTGTGATACAACACCAAATAGAGAGGCAAGGGTCTCTCAGCAGGAATGGCGTGATGGCTATTTATCCATCTGCAGGACGTTCGAAGTAGTTAGATATGACCATATAGCGGCGCCACACCCTGCTTCTTCGACTCCATCGGGATTGTGGGGCCACTTCTGGGAAATAGAAGGTAACGGAAGGGAGAAACTGAGTACAATATTGCTTCACCAATCTTCAGAACATCATGGCTGGATGGATTGGTATGAGCCGTATGGTGGAATTTTGGTAGGTAGGATTCAGTTCCGCTCCGGATAGAGACAAAAGGGGCTATTTTATAATGCCATGTGTAATACTGGCCCATTCGGTTTCTTCTGCTTTTACTTCGATTAGCTTAATCCATGATCCTGTTGAAGCCCAGGTGAAGACTCGGTATATTCTAGATTCACGATTGCGACGTCCGTCATGTATGCATGCTTATGATAGTCATCTAAGAGGCCAACGAACTTTCAAAACTCCATCAGTACAGGGCAGAGGAAAAGGCAACCGCATCACAGGACACACATTACCACCTTTTCGGACTTCATTTGTCTAAACTAGGAAATGGGTTGAGCAAGAGGTCTTGCTCATTACTCACTCCAATTGGCTTAGCAGTTCCATATACAAGATATACGTTATGAGAGTGGTACAGTGTACCACATGAAGTAATCAATTTCGATATGTTTACGTTCAGAGCATTCGATCTTGTATGGCGATATGCATTTAATAGCCTAGTTCAACTAAAGTTGACTTGCAATTCGACAATCTGGCAAGACTACTAAGCGTAGCCGATCCTTACATCTTGTCTTCATCCAGAGACGGCACATTGCGCGTGCGAATACACCTTAGTAAGTACCGATTAAATACGCGGGAAGCTCTTGAGAGCCAGTTTGGTACAGTTTGTACAAGGAACTAAATGGCGTGGTAGAATACCCGTTTACCGATTTATGCTTAGTTGATTCGCCTTCTCGCCATGTCTTTCCCTCGCTTGTGGCCTAGGTAGCTGACTGATATATTCGTAGGAATCTTGGGTTTTGACCTCGCGAAGCGTTATACAGAATGATGGAGAGGGTATTGTGACTATCTGTATTGCCTATATGCTCTATATCAATTAGCTACATTGGCGTTTACTATTCAAGTAAAGTATACGGCGTTCTCTGACACGTCAAGCCTCTACAACAGAGAAGAAGACGGCGTGCAGATATGAGGTCAATCGGAGCTGCTCCCATACAAATTGAGGTCCACTATGAATCCCTATGATTACAATTAAGCTTAACAAAACAGAGACATGGGAGATTCTTATAATGCCGTAGACTCTATCAGAAGTCGATACGACAAGTAGCATCCTACAGCCTGTTCAGTGAAGCACCCCCACCGCAAAGATTTTTCTCTGCCTAATGCATACCCAGACCTTATGAGCGAATGGAGATAGATCTTACACATATCTAGTCAACAGCATATCTGAAAGCCCTCTACCTCACAATAAGTGCACGGGACAAGTCACATCTTTCCATCGACCGCTAATTGTTCCAGCCTCAAGCAGGGTACCTCACTCTTCCCTGACATACAGGACTTCGCCACGCTTGCGAGATCAAACACTGGCAAGACATCTGAAGCGCAAGTAGAGACCTAGCTGCCCTCATCTTTCGGAGTCAAAGCTACACGTCCAAGCCTCAGCTCCAGCTCGGTGATAATAGTGGCGGGATTCGCAGCTAAAACGTTGAAAATCTCATCTACGTGGCTTCGTAAATTGTATTTTTTGTATGTCAACCAAGAACCGGCGCCTTGGCTAAGATGCAACGGTTGAGTTTACTTTCGATCATTGAGGAGTCTGGACTTGCTTTGGAAAGGGAAGCCGAAGAACAGAAGGGCCCGGTCTAGCTGCAGTGCAAAGAACTGGAGTGATAAGAGCTTTGAGAATCTGTCATTATGGAAATGAAACAGATTGATAGAAAGTAGAAGCTATGACCCAATACTATGAATACTTGCGGTGTGGATCTCTGGTCACCGGGAGGGGGGAGATCGTTTCTGTGACTTGATTGTAGTCTCTAGGGCAATCTTCAAAGTATCCCTTCAGGATAGACGAAAGTAAATGAGGGGTCGTTTTGTGCTCCGCATCTTTGTAACACATTGTGAATGTAGACTGTCATTACGAAATTCACTGCAGCTGACGATTGTCCACTGACGTTGACGTGTACGTACTTAGGATATTTCTTCAGCCAACATAGAACCGAGTATGAAGCTCCAGATAAGAAGGTCATCAAATTTTAATCACCTACTTGCAGTATAATCGAGTTTTAATACCAGAATACATGCATTGGCAAACACTCACAAACCATCCCCTTTCCTATGATTGCTTTTAAGGTCTAACACCTTCCAAGCAATTACTTCACGTCAAGTTTATCAGTTACATAGAATTCCAGCCGGGCATATGCCCCAAGGTCCCCGATTATCAGCACACATACTCTCTATCAGGTTTCGTCTAGTCACTGCTGGGATACTGTGGTGGACATGGGTTCTTCTCCTGCTCCAGAACATGCGGAAAAAAAAGAAAAAAAAAAGAAAGAAAGAAAGAGGCCAGCTACGTCAAGATCCTCGAGGCCTTGTAGAGGATGAGGTCACGCAGTGTCCAAATTCCGATATGCTTGATGGTATTAACATGGTCAAAAAACACCTCAAGGAATTTAAGGATAGACACCCTCCTATCACCCATTCGTGCGCTTTCGCGGATGGGCATCTAAGTCCTCTCCTCTCCGTATTGAGTGAATACTACTACTATATTCTAGGGATTAAATATACAGAAATTCTGCCAAGTTTCCAATACGCTCAAGCTTGAATCTCCTCTTCTCGAAGCATATAATTCACCATAGTATTGGATGTCTTGGTTACACCATATTTCTCAGTGAGAAAAGAATACGGTTGAATAGAAATGCGGGATAGATAGCAATCTCTTAGGAAGCACTATGAAGCTCCCTATCCATTGTTGAAGAATCCGGTGGAAGTCTAGATGGTAGCATCCAATAAAGTAGACGATACGATCATCAAAATAGCAGATCGGAAACCTAGTAGATGATCCATTGTTGTCTATGCAGTAGTTATGTCAAAGAAACAAAGAAATTGTCCGAATCGTTCCAGCCCGGAAGAGGATAAAAAACTAAAAAAAAAAGGGGTTGGGTGGGATATGCGGGAATAGAGTAGTGAAAAATCGCTAAGAAATGTTCTAAACCAGAGGTCTCCTAAACAGACTGCCTTGGACCAGCCGTGATTAGAAATGAAAAGCAGATGAAAAGCGCTCAGTTGAGATCACCAGAGAAAGGGTTCCAACACAGATGCCATTGACTCCTTGTGCTCAAAAGGAGGACAGACTAAAACACACATCAGACCGCGCTTCGGCTTGAAATAACCCAGTGCTAATGCAACGAAAAGGCTTCCGTTTATTCGGGAATGCTGCCGAAAGATGGGTCCCTGACACTGCCGCCAGCATCTCCAAGACCAGCAACCGGGCGATTGTAAGACCAGCCTTCAAACTGCTGCTGCATAGTCTGGGACAAAACGGGTCCGTCCACGTATGAATCTTGAGGTGCCTCTGAAGTGAATTCCCGGTCGAAGTTGGCTGTGTCACGCGCGTCAACCTGCAGAAGTTAGTTATAGTCAAAATGCAAAGACAAGGGTGGGCGATGGTTCTATCACATACCACGTTGGGTCGGAAGCTTGGCTCGTACTTTCGCTGGAGTAGCTTGCGCCAATCAATGTTGGCAAAGAAATGATGCGACTTAATCTCCGCGGCACCATTGGCACCCAAACGACGTTGTGGGTCACGATCGAGTAGCCGTGTGAGAAGATCCCGGGCGGCGGGGGGAACGATATCAGTGCTGGGGAAAGTCAAGGGCTCCTGTAGAATCTTGCGGTACATATCGTTGGTGTTTTCATCGTAGAATGGGGGAAGACCCGTCAACATCTCATAGAGGAGGACACCCAGCGTCCACCAGTCGACAGTCTTTGTGTATCCGTTGCCCAGCAGCAGCTCAGGCGCAAGGTATTCAGGTGTTCCACAGAATGCTATCAATCAAGTTAGGAAAGCCAAAGAAAGACATAGATACAGATGCCTTACTGTTTGTCCGATCCTCATCCTTCATGTCTAGCTTGCATAGACCGAAATCACAAAGGGCAATATGTCCCGTATAGTCGAGAAGGATATTTTCCGGCTTGAGATCACGGTAGATGACCTTGAAGCCATGCAGACATTCCAATGCACAAAGCAGCTCAGCCGTGTAGAAACGGGCACGGTTGATATCAAAACGCTGCTCTCGTTGGAGATGGTGGAATAACTCTCCACCGTTTACGAAGGCGAGAACGAAATACAATTTTTCAGGTGACTGGAAGGAGAACTTCAAGGGGACAATGAAAGGATTATTGATCTGTGCAAGCACCGATCTCTCCGCAAGGGTGTGCGTAACTTCCGACCGGGAAATGATGTGAGCCTTGCGGATCGTCTTGAGGGCATAGATACGGCCCGTATCTTTCTTCATGACCTGCATGACCTTGCCAAAACTACCTTTACCCACGACCTTTAACAATTCGAAGTCCTCTAGCTTCAAGCTTTGCTGCTTGTTCTCGACAAACGAAACACCGATCTTAATCGAACCAGTACCAAACTGAAGGTCCAACCACTCTGCGCCCAATTGGCCCAGATGGCGTCCCTGGGCTGCATGGGCCGCAGCCGCCTTCTGGTTGTCCTTTTTGCTGAGCTTGGGGTCCTCCACGAACGGAGGTGCTTCTTCGAAACGCGGGTGTACTTTCACTGCACCGAGGAAGATATCCTCACTACGACCGGCACCAGGCCGGGCGGCCGGATTCCGGAGGTACAGCTGAACATTCAATTCCGTCTTACGGGACACATCGAACTTGAAAGCCGTGTTATCTCCGGCCCAGAGGGGATTTTCGGGTGTCCCTGAAACTGCGTCGACAAAAACTTGATTCTTCTCGAAATCTAACAGGGCGTAGGGAAGATACTTAGTCGAATACCGACCATGGATTGTCGGGGCGGCATTGATACCCCCGCTAGTCGACTGAGGACGGCCGTTATGGACGAATGATGCCGCCTGACCATGAGCGGAGTGAGAAGATGAGGAGCTGGGGCGCATAGCATAGTTATTGTTTTGGAAATGGGAATTGAAGATCTGTTGGTAGTGTGGGGAAAGGGCAAAATTCTGGCCTTCGTGGAGGGTGACGATCAAGATACCGGGCTTAACGGGGGCCACGGGAGGAGACACGAGAGATTCCGAGGCATCTTATTCACATGTTAGGACGGGTCCACGAGAACGGCAGAAACTTAAAACAACATACTGATCCCGTTGACATTCGATGTTGAAATCATCGGAGTCGGAGTCTGCGAAGCCACGGGGGTCTCTTCGCCGGACTCGCCCTTAATCGTTGATGTGGATGACGACCGGGTAAAGGTTTGCGTTAGAGGAGCAAGGTGGGTTTCCTTTAATTCTACATAAGTCAAGCCAAGTTGGTTAGATCTTGTACTTGCAGAATGGGCCAAGGTGATGCTATATATAGATTGTGTAAGAAAGAAAAGATGAGGGGACATACTTTTGGTGAGTTTCCAAGACATTGTGATGGGCGATTTTATGATATCCAGGGAAAAGGTGGAAGAGAAGTTGGGGAATCGTGTAGAAACTGGATCAGGTTTACCCCAGACTAAATATAACAAAAAGAAGGCGAAAGGAAAAAGTAAAGTAAAAAAAATAGGGAGGGAATGAAACAAAAAGGAGGTCGTTCGTTAGTACCCCAAAGGGTTGGTGCAGTGACAAGAGATGCGGTACCGCCACAGCCACAGCGGTCAGAAACACACAAGAGGAAACCCCGAGGAGAACAGGGGAGCGATAGATTGATAGAGATCGGAGACTGTACAGCGCGTCAAGTCGCGAATAAAGAGAAAGAAAAACAACAGCAAACAACCAGGGCCGACACAAATTCCAACAGCGACCCAGGTCGAACCAGGAGCAAGTTATGAACGATGGAAAGGGAACAAACACGATCGAGGGGAAAAGAAGGGACGCGGGAGAGGGAGAGAGAGATGGTCAAAGGAGGGGGGCAAAATCGCCGATCATCATTGGGTCAGGAACATGGCTGCCTGGGTCCATCTATGTAATGCCTGAGGCATATATTCCCTTGGGGGAGGTGTAGATCCCTGAATATTCAGGCCCCCAATAGCACTAGCCACTAGCTCCGATGGCTAAGCCACTATACCTGGTCTGGATCTGACGCCGCCGCTATTTACCGAAGTTAACTACGACTTCCAGTTCCCGATAGAGAGATCAGCCATCGTATCCTTACTATCTAGGGACTTATCTCACAAGATTGACAGACCAGTTCTCTCAATTTTGTACTGTCTAGTTCGACCGCCCGCTCACTTGGCCCTTACCCGCCTCTCTACGGAGACCATCCCCCTTGACCTTCTCCGATAACCCTTCGAAACCATCTTACGCACGATCGGTCCGCTTTACATTAGCCCTCTGATCACACGAGAGGGCTCGGAACTGTCGTCGAAACGGCTCAGGATATAGCGGAGGATGAAAGGGATTCACGATCGATGGGCGTAATAAGAAAGAAGACCGCCTCACGCGGCACGGAAGCCGGCACCAAGTACCACTGCGACATCTGTTCGGTAGATGTGACTTCGACGGTAAGCACGAACCGATCGCAATGGAAACACACTGAATCAATATATCTAACGACGATGCAACAGGTCCGCGTGTCGTGCGCTCACCCCTCCTGCCATGAGTACGATCTCTGCGTTCCGTGTTTTGCAGCCGGAGAGAAGTCTAAGAACCACGACCCGTCCACACACCCATTCCAGGTGATTGAGCAAAATTCAGTCCCAATTTTTCAGGAAGACTGGGGAGCGGATGAGGAGCTTTTGCTGCTAGAAGGCGCGGATATCTATGGGTTGGGGTCATGGGCAGACATCGCGGATCATATCGGTGGTTACCGCACCAAGGAGGAAGTCCGAGACCACTATATCAGCACATATCTAGACAGTTCGAATTTCCCATTACCAGAACGCGCCGATCCGGATGACACGCGATTGTCCGACTCGATCTCCAAGGAAGAGTTCCAATCCCGCAAGAAACGTCGCATCGAGGAGCGCAAGGAGGCGGCCAAGGCGGCCCCTCCGACGACGCCCAAGCAGAAACCGACCGCCAGTGTTCCAGCCTGTCACGAAGTGCAGGGTTATATGCCTGGTCGTCTCGAATTCGAGACGGAATTTATGAACGATGCGGAAGAGGCGGTGCAACACATGACTTTTGAGCCAGGCGCCGGGGAAACGGCAAATGGTGAAACGGACGCAGAAATGGAGTTGAAGATGACGGTGGTTGATATCTACAACTCACGTCTGACGGCGCGGACGGAGCGCAAAAAGATACTGTTTGAGCACAATCTCCTCGAATATAGGAAGAACACGGCACTGGAAAAGAAGCGCACCAAGGAGGAAAGGGATTTGCTGAACAAGGCAAAGCCATTTGCCCGAATGATGAACCACGACGACTTTGAAGAGTTCAATAAGGGCTTAGAGTACGAGCACAATTTACGGCTAGCTATTGCGCAACTACAGGAATGGCGGCAGATGGGTATCGGGGACCTTAAGGGTGGAGAAAAATACGAGCAAGAGAAACAGCAACGCGCCCAGAGGCTCATGCCACAAGGGTCCTTTGACCGGTTCGCCGGCACACGGCCAAAGCAGGCGCCGCAGCCTGAGGGCCCCACGGCGGCCAGTCAGCTAACCACACCGGAGCTCCCTCTGCGGTTACAAAAGGCTTCTGGCGTGAACAAGGCACCAGAACCGGCCAACCTGCCAATGAACGACTTCGATCGAGCCTTTGCTAGCAACGGAGATGGGCTTACCACTCCACAGTCAGCCAAGACGAAGTTCGTCGTCCAACCACTTAACGGAGTGATCCCATGGAAGCTCGAGAACGACGGCGCACCAGACCTACATCTACTCACCAAGGAAGAGGTGGAAGTGTGCAACGTGCTGCATATCCAACCGAAGCCATATCTTGTGGTTAAGGAGACACTACTCAAGGAAGCGATGAAGCAAGGAGGCAGCTTGAAAAAGAAGGACGCGCGGACCATCTGCAAGGTACGAATTCTCCTTCCCGTCCGCATTATAGAATGCCAGGCTAATAAGGACTGAGTAGATTGACGCGACAAAGGCGGGTCGAATTTACGATTTTATGGTGCACAGCGGTTGGATCAACAAGGCATAGAGCAATGCCTACAGGAATGACGAGTTGACAGTTTTATATATCCAGGTGTAAATCGAACGGAGTTGGGCGTTGCTCAGGGACCCAGAGGGTTTATGTGGTTAGAGCATAACAAAGGCTTGATTGAAGCGGGGTTTCTTATTATTATTTTCCACTTTCTCATCAGACCTCATTTTTGAATACAACCCTTGTAGATAGTATCTGAATGAGTACCATGTTTCCCCACCCTAGATACTAGTCCTTGTGCTAGGAGTATCTCTAAAATCCATCAAATCAAGTCGATCTCCACATAAATAATCAAAAAATAACCTTCTCCGCATTTCGGGCCTCGGCAACGCTCCCCCATTTATAAACCAACTATTTATCCATAAAAACCACCAGTCACCCATACATAAAAACAACACACCACATAAACACCCCATAACAAACCAAAAGAGCAAGAGAACAAAAGATAGAGAGAAAAAATGGCCTTTAAGACCCCACCCCCAACCCCTCAGTATACCAAACTAACCTTCCCAACTCCCCACATCCTCCTTGCGACCCTCTCCCGCCCACGAGACCTAAACTGCATAAACACAACCGGCCACCAAGAACTCCACGCAATCTGGGAATGGATGGACTCAGAGCCAAGTGTGCGGGTGGGGGTCCTAACCGGGGAAGGAAGGGCATTCTGCGCAGGAGCAGATCTAAAAGGTATGTATAGCAAAGTATAGCTTCAACTAATCTAAGAAGTTGATTTTCCATTCTTATTTATATATGCTTTTCGTCTATGTTTTATTTTTATACTATATACTAACATAGCATACACAGAGTGGAATTCGCAAGTGAACAACACCTCGACAAAGAGACAGGACCAGCTAACCACGGGATTCGGGGGTCTTTCGCGCCGGAGTGGCAAGAAGCCGGTGATTTGCGCGGTGAATGGGATTTGTCTGGGAGGGGGATGTGAGATGATTGTCAATGCGGACTTAGTTATTGCATGTGAGAAGGCCTTTTTCGGATTCCCGGAGGTGCAGCGCGGCGTGGTTGCGATTGCAGGGGCGTTGCCGCGGGTGGTGCGGACGATTGGGCGGCAGCGGGCGATGGAGATGGTCTTGACGGGGCGGCGGGTGTTGGCGGCGGAGGCGGAGAAGTGGGGGTTGGTCAACGAGGTCGTGGCCACCCCAGAAGGTGCGGTGTCGCGCGCCCTGGAGATCGCGGGTCAGATCGCTTCCAATAGTCCCGATGCGGTGATCGTGAGTCGGGAGGGTGTCAAGTTGGGATGGGAGGGTGTGGGTGCAGAGGAGGGAAGCCGGTTGTTAATTGACGGATGGCAGAAGAGGTTAAACGAGGGGGACAATATCAAGGAGGGTTTGAAGGCCTTTGTGGAGAAGAGGCAGCCGAATTGGGTGGACAGTAAGTTGTAAAGTGGGCTACAGATGTCAACTACAAAGGACAAGAGGCTCCATCTCATAATCATTAATCTCATTAGACTCTTATGCTCAGCACTAAGTCAATACAAATCATCATGTATGCTAATCCGTGATATCCGTTGAATGCTTCCATCCGCGCCGTCCATATGTTCGCCGTATCCCATGCGGTTCATGCCCGTCCAGCGGGCAGAACGGTGTGGTATCATATCAAATATTCCTCGGGCGATCCATGTCGGTGATGGACTCAGAACCCTTCGTTTTCAGGTGATAAAGGAGCGTTGTATGTAGAGCGAAACGCTTAGGTGTCACATCGCTTATTTGGTATCGTGCTGAACCGTGGACACGCGCTCAACCACATGAGAGTAGAGCGGGTGGTCTTTCTCTAGTCCGGTGAGTTCGGAAGTAGCATCCTCGGCCGAGTTCTCCTTGAGAATGCGAGCAAGCTCGGCGCTTTCTTCATCGCCAGGGACGTTCTGGAAGCGGAGAGCCATCTCGATGGCGCCCAACAAGGCATCGAACTTCTGGCCACGCTCGGCGAGCTGCGACGCAGGTCCGATGAACCGCTCCTTGCGAGACAGCTTGCGGACAGGGGCACGTCCCACACGCTCGACGTTGTCCTCCAGATACGGGTTCGAGATTCGGTTGACGATCTTATCGACGTATTCCTTCTGCTCCTGCTCCGAGATTTCATGCTTAGACACAATGAGCGATGCAGTCTCCTCGAGCACCTTGTGCACCGTCTCACGGATCTCGGGGTCTTCGAGAGCCTCGGCGATCATCTTCTTGCCCCGCTTGTGAGCGTAGTAGGCTGTGGTAGCATGACCAGTGTTGACCGTGAAGAGCTTGCGTTCGATGTAGGGTTCGAGGTTGTCCACCCAGTGGATGGCCGGGATGTCGGGATGACCCCATTCACCGAAGGGAGTCTGTTCAACCGCCCACTCGTAGAACTTCTCGATGCGAACATTGAGGCCACTGTTCGGGGGCTGGTTGGGGACGATGCGGTCAATCGCCGAGTTGGCAAAGCGGGCACGGTCGTAGAGGGACTCCAGACGGTCCTTGCCGGTGTGCTGCTTGATGAAGCCGTGCAAGGTATCTGTGGCACCGATAGCATTCTCACAAGCAATCACCGCGACGGGCTTCTTCTCCGTGCGCGAATCAATGCCCTTAGCAATGACCGGCGCGATGAACTTGAGGATGTTTGGACCGACGGCACAGGTGACCACATCGGCCGTGGCAATCTCCTGAACGACATCGGCCTCGTGCGTCTTGGAGTTGATAGCGCGATAGTTGGTGATGGTCTTGGTGTTCTCACCTTCTTCGCTAACCTCGGTGACGTCGTATGACGGGGTCTGTTGGAGGGAGTTGATGACGCTATCCATGACATCAACGAAGACGACTTCATAGTCGGCGGCGTGGAGGAACTCAGCCACGAAGCCACGGCCAATGTTACCACCGCCGAACTGAACTGCCTTTTTACCCATGATGGATGGTTGTAGTTGTGTTGTATTCAATGGATAGTGAAAGGGGGGTGAGAGTGATAGGAGTGAGTGAGACAATGGAAGAGAAAGTATAGTAAGTAGTTAGTGGTGTGGAGAGTGGGAGGTATTATTTAGGTAGAGTCCTTGTGGAATGGGAAGTTATGTTTAACGATGTTGAGGAAGAAAGAGGGGTAACGGGGGAATATATAGTTGGAGCGAGAAGGGGGGGGAAAGGGAAGGAATGATGCAGTGACGCTTTGTATGGAACGGGAAAGAAGACCAAGTCTGGGCGAGAATGAAACCCTACAATCACCACTGGTGGAATTCGAGTGGGGAAGGGAAAAGAACGTGCCTATGGGAACATGGGAATAGTATCAAACCTGCAGATGGGGGACTAGGAACGCAGTCGTCCGGGGCTCAGACGCCCGTCTATTTTCCCCCGTGCAAAAACAGGAAAAAAGCGAGGGGATTGGTTTTCGTCATTATATTGAGGATGTCTTTACACCAACCAGACGCCTAGTTTTTTGGATCCGAGGCATTCCGTGATCATCAACCCTTTGCTATCACGTTACGCAGGAACTTGGAGACCCAATATTGTCACCCGATTCCTGGGTTACACACTAGGTTACCATTCCAGGCTCTCTCTAAGTCTCTCATAGTCTTGCCCTTTAGCCGAACGAGTTGATTCTCGTTTTCTCTCTTTTATTTTCATGATCAAGAGCCTATGATATACCCCCCGGTCATAGTGGGCTTCCTCTCCATAGACTCACTAACCCTCGAATAATCTTCCCTCATAGTATCCTTTCTAAGTGATAACGGGCAGTAAGTAAGTTCGTAGTCAACTTAACGTCATCATTTGACATCCCTTGAATACATCCTTTGACCCACTATAAACGATCGAACTCACAGGAGAAGCGGAGGGAACCGGGTTGCCTTATTTGGCGAGACCTTACTTAGGGGTTCCACTCGTGACGTCGCCAGCCGCGGGAAGACCCAATTTTTTGATGACTATGATTTCCAAGTCCCTCTTTTTTATACCATTGTAGTCAGTAAGTAGTAGTGATTGTATTCAGAAAAAAAGCAAGGTGGATAAACGTTACAGCATCATCTAGCCCGTCAACAGATTCTCGTGGAATCTTTCCAACCGGGGTGGGTCCTTTCTATATCCAAAATTTCCTAATGAGAGACAACGTATTTGCAACCAGATTCACTCTCCCGATTCGGTCTCCTTCCTTACTCTTCTTTAGTCCTCTTGGTTTTCCTTAGTTAATTTTCCCTTTCCCTTTCCCTTTTTGTTTTACCCTTCCATCCCGTCCCGATATTCCTCTCCCTTCCGTGCCCTTCTAAGCTCCTTCCCCTAGGGTTTCGATTCTACCGAGTCCGAATCATCGGCCACCATCTTCGGTTCTGCCATCGGGTCGCACACCGCGTCTTCCGATCGGCCACGGTCAACCAATACCGTAAGTAAACTGACGATACCTCCGACTAACAACAACCCGACAGCTGCCCATGTCATGCCTAAGAATTGCTGTCCATACCCGGCCGTCACACCGGATTCCTTTCCGTGTCGATTGATGAGACTAACAAATTGTAACGCAATGACTGTTGCAATAATAGACGGGATACTGAACATCATGAAACTGAGCTGTGGATCAGATTAGCGTTAATGGTTGAGCATGGTCTAGAACAAAACCATGGCCCCAAGCCCGACACTTACCATCAAAGAAGAAACTTCTACCACCGTCTGTCGCGGTCCTCTAATCAACACGAACCACAGCCTCATTAAGACCACCAGACCCGCTAGTCCAATCCCAATACAGTAGAAAGCCCCCATACTTTTACTAGTAGCGCCGAATGCGCGTAGATCGTCGGTGATGGAACTCGGCCATCCGAGACTGGACAATGAGGTATTATTTCCGGCATCCTGGGTCAACGCTTCTGTCGCATTGAAGGAGAACAGTACTGAACGGTGAGAACAACCCGTCAAGTTCTTAGTCCCGGCTTTCAGAAACCCCTCGCAGTAGGACATGACATATATCGAATAAAAGTCTCGCATCCCCGTGCCATTGCCTATATTCGTGGTATAAATCTTTGATCGTTGTCAGTCCAGGCCCATGCCTTTTATTCCATGGGTGTAACGAGGGCTAAACAAACCGTGAACACATCCGAATCTAATAACAGGCTGGTCTTGGTCCCGGCAAAGAGGCATAGGATGCCCAGGATAAAGGCGATAAACGCTGTTAGTGTGGGTAAGATGTTGGACCAATTGATCATTTTGCCCGTTCTAGTGTTGATATTCGTGGCAGTACTTTTCGCATAGCATATCCGGTCTTAAACTCTATCAGACCAAGTCGTGGCATCATGGTATATACATAAGTTTTGAGCTGAAGAGCCTCCTGTGCTGGTCACCATTCTTTGGGATGGCCAGCATTCGTCCATAGTTCGGCTGCTAAAGACATGCTACGATCCAACCCCTCCTCAAGCCAAATGAGCAGCCGATAGCCCTTCTCAGCGATTCGGAAGAGAGGGCTAATCGATTTAATTGGCTAGATCGATCTTCAGGACCTGCAGAAGGAATGTTCGGATATAAACGCCGGGGTGGAGACGATAGTACTGCGATAGGCTCCAGCCGATCTGGGGAATGCGCGCGCCAGCGTCCGGTATGCTCGTCGGCAAGGTACAAGGAATAAAGCAAGCTACACCTACTTTACGTCGGTCTTAATTGTGGGGAATTCCTCGCCGCAAGGCTAGATCATTGTTGGCTGATGTCCCTTATGCAGGGTCGCATCTGACCATTCTACTGGCCCTACTAAGCCTCAAAAGGTAGTATAGATAGAGATGTCCAGTCTCCAGCCACATCTAATTCAGAAAGCCTGTTTCAGAATATGGAAAGGGGTAAGAATTCTTGATTGCAACCTTAGAGCTTCTGACCTCATATCTCTTACTATTTTCCTGTCATCCTTTCGTTCTGGCCCGCAGGCCTACAATGTTCCTATACGTACACTCACCTATCAAGTTATATCTCAATCCTACAACAACTCATTGATACTAAGTCTGAGTTCAAATTCTTGCTAATTAACAACCTCATCGGGTACAATACTTATATACCCCTTGACGTACTCAGAACACCCCATCCCGAATCTCCAAACCATAACAAATGAAATACAATGATGATCAAATTTTTACCCTCCGTTCAACAAACCCCTCTAAAAAAAAGGTACATCCTAGTAGACCGAAAACTCCCTTCTAACCCAGACAGCACCCTAATCTCTGCAGTAAATAAACGCACACGATGTATTACCTCATCCGCATTCTCCCCAATCTAACTAGGGTTATCGGCCACCGAAACCTCAACTACCTACGTAGACTTTGGCAATTCTACATCATAATCCAAGTATCCAACCCAATCCCCTGCTATCTAACACAATAGGCCTCCACAAATACTGCACAGCCCCTATATTTGTAATAAAAGCCCAGATACCAAGACATATCACCATGCCGCTGACACATAAAATGTCCGGGCCCGATAACTCGCCACCCAAAGAGGTGGGAGGCCGAGGTGGCGCCAGGTAGATCCTAGTTACCGATGGGCCGATTAACCATGCAACCATTGCACGCAGGCACCGGTGACTGCTCCGAGTTGTGGCTGGACCGAATGGTAGGGTCGGTGAGCTGGTGTTAGTAAATATAGTTTGGGTTTTGTTTGGGTCTTGCATTGCTTTAATAAGGTATTTTTCAAAGGAAGGTGGTAAGGTAGATATTTTTATTCGAGTTTTACTTAGGGGATGGAGGGTGATATTCCCTACTCGTAGATGTTGTTCTCGACGCTTTTTCATATTTTAGATGGTCGTAGGGATTTAATGTATAGATCTTTTGAATTAAACTAGGCTTGCGAAGTATAGGCCTAGAATCATTTCCCCCATGGTGTGTGCATCTGCCTAGACTTAGGAGACCCATCACTGTCAATTGAATAGATCTTTACGGAGACTTTCCTCTGGCTTGCCTTATCGGAAATGTCTACAAACTTGCTAAGATAGGAGATATAAATATATTTTCAGTCATAGCGAGCAAAGGTTTCGAAGTGGAAGAAATTGATAGAAGCAAACAACTCTAGAACAATAAGGTAATAGTAATAATAGATAGAGAATCTCACCCAACACGTGTCAATACATGAACCCAGTAAGAATTCCCTCTGCGCATACAAACTGTCATTCAAAACTGTCCATAGCGCACCACTTAGATACAACCCCACCTTACTTCAACCCGTGATTATATTCATGCTTCGGCTTCGACTTCTGGAGCTCCATTGGCTGCTGGCTCGGTCTCTTCACCATCGTTGACGTCGATGAGGGATTCTGATGAAGGGGGTTCGGGAACAACGCCTTCCTTTTCCAGACGAAGGTACTCATCCCATTCTGGGAAGAGGTCGTCATCGGAAGTAGCATCGGGGGCACCGGGAGGGACGCCGATCAGGCGGGCGATCTTCGTCTTTCCAGACTGCTCCAACGACTGCTTCCACTGAACCACGAGCACGGGGGCCCGGGATGGCTTGTAGGTTTGTGTGAAGAGGACAGCTTCCGCGAAACGGTTGGTCCGCACGAGGAGATCGATGCAGCCATCAATATCACCGAGAGACCACAGGGTGGAGAAAGCAACATTGTGGAGGCCAGCCTCAGATGCTTGCCCGGCGAGGTTGCGGAGACCCTCCTTGTTGCCACTGGCTGTGTGCAAAAGCAGGAGGGAGCCAACATCCTTGGCATTGGTGAAGCACTCCTGGGCCAAAGCCAGATTCCATCCTGCTAGGGCAGCATCACCGACAGTCTTCCACTTATGTTCAACATTAGCCTCACGAGCGATCTCAAGGGCAATGTCGAGATTGTTGAGCGAAAGAGCAAGGTCAAAACGGTGCTCGGGGTCAGTGGCGACTTCGAGAGCCATGTCCTTGTAGCCCTGGCCTTCCAGGAACCGCGCAACCTTGTTGATCTGATCCTGCGGGATATCCTTCAGCAGTTCTGCTGCCATGTCCATGTCTCCACGCAGAACCACGGTCTGATATTCGACCATGCTAAGTGAGAGACCAAATGAAACAACGTTGACATCCTTATCGGCAATGTAAACCCTGCCATCGCGGGGCAAGTAGCCGAGGACGTACATTGCTTGGTCGAAGTGAGAGATAGTGTAGGTCTGATCACCAACAAGGTAGTTCAAGCGGTTCGTCGAGTTCGTGTAAATAAAGCAATCCCCAACCCACTGGCCTGTCCTGACAGTCTCATTGACATCAGTGACGACTTCGAATGCCGACTCAACACCGTCCTCATCGGCATCACCCTCATTCAGGCCGTTGATATAGTTCTCCCTTGAGAATCGAAGCACGTAGAAAGAATCCTCACAAGCAAGGGTGACCAACTCTCCAGACTCAGACCAGTAAACCTAGAAACATTTTGAGTGGCTGGTATCTTAATGGGACATCTTTCGGATAATTCTTACAGCTTTGGGGTCGACTTCAATGCGACGGACTAGATTTCCCGTTTCCCAATCGAACATACCAATGCCTCCCTGTCCTTTAACCCCAAGAAGCACGCCATCTGTGAGGCCTTCGGCTTGGAAGCCAACATCGAGGCCACCGCTGACTTCCTTGAAGTTCCTAAAGATCTTGACACTTGTTGGGGACTCGCGGATAGCATAGTCATTGCTGTTATCCTTCGAGCCCCAGGCAAAATCAAGTGCTTGCCCGAATGCCTTATTTCTCCAGGCAAGGGCAGTGTAGATGATATACTCCCCATCACCGCATACTGAAACGAAACGACCATTGGGAGAGTGCGATAGTGTTTGCGGGTAGATTTCACATGAGCCCAGCTCCTTTGTCGGTAAGGACAGCGGTGTGCCATCCTTAACAGTAGCGTCGCCACCTTTGATGACTGTTGAAACCACTTCATTGTGTCTTGCCCAGATAATCTTTCCCGATCCATCCATAGAGACAGCTGGTTCCTCGCGACCCATTTTCACAACCACAGCACCATCGTCAAAACCCATTGCAATGCCCTGTCTACCACGCTGGTATGAGATACACCAAGCTCTTTCTAAGCCATAGCTTAGCGATTGCTCCAATCGGTATGTGTTTGCGTGCCAGATCTTGATAGTTCCATCCTCGGATCCCGAGATAATCACTGGCAGTTCCGGATGATAACACGCAAAGGAAACATTACTTGTGTGTCCTTCCAATGTCGCAATGAGCGCCTTTGTGGTGTAATCCCAGATCTTAACGGTCTTATCATCTGAGGTGGTGAGAAGGTAGGGTTTGTCGGCTTGTGGGTAGTAGTCGACATAGTTAACGCCCTTCGTCTCGTGGGCCTCCAATGTGAAGTTGGCATGCGGAGAACCAAGACTCCAGATCTTGACGGTCCGATCCAAGCACGCAGATGCAAATGTATTTGTGTCCTTGGGATTAATAGACAGTCCCATCACATAATGGGCGTGACCTTCGTATACCTGGACACACTTCCAACCTTTCTCCCAATCCCAGAGCTTAATTGTCATGTCATCGGAAGCGGTAAGAACAAAAGGTTGGGTCGGGTGAACGGCGATTGAACGAATATAGTCTGGATGGGCCTCAAACGAGGCAATCTTCTCAGAAGTGTTGTAATTGTATACACGGAGTTGGAAGTCATCTGAGCCGCAAACGATCCAGTTTTTGCGGGCAATAAATCGACCGGCTCGTACAGGGACGTCGGTAAGTTCGAAGGTTTTAATGATTGACTGGAGCGAGTTGTCGGTCAGAAGAGAATTGAGTGCAATGGCACTGTCTAAACACTTACCTGAGTCTCGTAAGACCAAATGTATACGTGACCTGTGAATCCTGATTAGCGCATACAACCCGGAGACTGTTTGGAATCAGATCTCTCCACGAACCGCTGTATAGAGTTGTCAGGATCTAAGGCCCAGTTAGTATAATATTAACCATTTGGAATCGCAAAAGCACTCACCCATGGTTCCGTTGGATGGAAATCAATGCCCTTTACCCGCTCTGAACGAGCAAAGAGCTGTCTCTGTTGTGTTATAAAAATGGTCAGCAACAATGCAATCTCTCTTCAACCGACAGTCAAATCATGCTGTGCACGCTTCTTCCGCGGGGATATTGATTCCTAAAAATGCACGGCGTACCTTGATATCCAGCCTCATGTTGTGTGGGGAAGGAGAATGTCGCGATTATTTGCGGCGTCGGGTGCGGAGGGGGAGAAGCCAGGCCACGAGCCGTGTAGACAGCCCAGCCCAGGGTTGCAGATAAGCTTCCCTTGAAAGTATTTATTAATAACACAGAAAAATAAGGAAATCCACGACCGGAATGGCCTGTAGGTTACCAAAGTAGATGTTCAGGGACTCGGCAGCGATGTGTCCACAAGGAGACGGAATCCCGCCAGCTACTAATCTACCTATAATTGGGTTAGGCGACATGGACCCCTCACCGCCTACGATTCTAGGCTCCATACGAGATATCAGAGATCCGTTTATATACATTCTTCGAATATTGTATATTCAAGGGCTATCCGTCCAATTCGTTTCACGCATATATCCTGCTCATCCAAAAGGAATAGTGTCTTACTTACAAGACCACCACAGCTTGGTCGTCACCATCGCTTATGGGTGTGCCGAACCGTCAACAATCAGCCAAGTTGGTCTATTACGCAAGAGATGGTTGCTGTATAGGGCATAAAGACATGAAACTTCTAATAATGGATATAATTTTGCCAAGGTAGCGTCCCTTTCCATTTGACACGCGTCGGCTAATAAATACAAGGGGGTTATGGATCATAGAGATGAACAAGTCTTTTAATTCATCCGAGTCAGCCTCTATGCAGAGTCTTTGCGCTCAAAGTAGGACCACTGGCCAGGGCTGGGCTTTTCCTCTAGTTCCTCCCAACTGGTTGAGTGTTAGTATTTTTCCAGTATTAATAAGCTCCCCGGTGGGTATAGAACTTACACCTTAGACTTGTACAACTCGTCAACAAGCTTCAATTCGCCCTCAGCAACCTGAATAACCTCCTCAAGGAGGCCGGCGCCAATTTGTTTCTCAATCTCGGCAACCCTAGTGTCGGTCATTAGTTCTGTTTTCTAATGAAGGGCATCATGCAAACGTACTGCTCTGCTTCCAAAGCGGGCTCGTTCTCCCACTTAATGGCGTGGGTTTGGAAGTCAGACTCCCTCTCTGCTTTGGTGGAGTCCTCGATGGCCTGATGCCAGCGAGCTTCTTCTTCCGGAGTACGAGCAGGACCTTCACTAGTCTCCTCAAGAGCTTCTCCATCCCATTCCTCACCACGAGGGTTGTCGCTTCCATCATCGCGCATAGCCGCCGCGTACGAGCCATCCGGGCGAAGAAGCGAAGCGAACCGCTCGGGTTCAGTACCAATGGCCTTCTTCACACGCTCCAACCAAGCCTCATAACCAGGAGGTTTCGTAGACTCAACGATTTGCAGGCGGTGGCGGGTCAATGCCTCGGTGGACTGGCGATAGGCGGAAGACTCGGGGAAGGCATTCAGCTTCTGTAGGGTAGTTGTGTAGAGATAGATCAAAGTTGGGCGGGGACTGGGATGAGTGACAAGGCCGGTCAAGCCGGTGGGAGCGAAAGGCTCTAGGTACCGAGCCGGCTTGACGTTCGCTAGCAATCGTAATGTGGACCTCATTGTGCTCTGAGGGTATAAAAAAAAAGGAATTGACCCAAAAAGGTGAATGGTATTAGGGCCAATGGTAGGCAATGTATTTTAGTCTCACGTTGTCATTGACTTCGGGAGAGAAGTTGAGGTTCCGTCGGGAGGCGGAGAAACAAAGATTCCAGCAAGGCGTTCCGGCCACTTTCATCTGAAGGAACTAACTTGAACTAAACTTATCGATCTCTCCGCGCTTAGGGGTTCTCCCATTCTCACCCGTAAAGTCCATCCTCCGTCTTGGAACCTGCGGGTTTATTCCGCAGTATTTCTCCCCTACTCTGAAGATAATCGCCTTCTTCAATTGTTAAACCGCTTCCCCTGCAGTGGTTCGTCCCGACTTGGTTCTGTGGCCACTGACCCGCATTTCGATACTCAGTCTACGTCTTCATGTGCCACCCGTAATTTCATTGGCAATCGCCCTCGATTTTTGTTTCCTATTTTCACTTCATTATTTCGCAAGAATATCGTCTCAAGGTCCAGGACCTTGACCTGCAGCCATCATGAGGCCATCCTTACTGACGTATTCGCTTCTGTCGTTATTCTCTATCCCCACTCTCGCTCTTGCTGCCGACAAGACTCTCGAATCCAGAAATGGTCGACTTGTGAAGAGAGCCGACGATCCTGTCGACCCCGCTACTCTGTCTACTACCTTCAATGGCATTGAAGTACCTCCCATGAAGGAGCTGACGCCTGATAACTTCGAAGAAGCTATTAAAGACGGCTACTGGTCAGAACCCTTTTTCACATCAATGTCTAGTCATCTTTCCTGAGCGCTAATATATCCCAGGTTCGTTAAGCAATACTCTCCCGCTTGTCCGCATTGTCAACAGATTGCCCCAGCATGGCAGACTCTCTACGAATTCTACTATGTAAGTGCTACGCTCATGTCGATCGGGAGCCGTTCTCGTTCAGTCCTGCTAACAGATGGTAGACGTCGGATCCTTTGTCCTCCTCCTCTTCGAAGCCATCTGACACTAAGTCCCTGAACTCCTTCCACGGCTTCTACAATTTCCATTTCGCATCGATGAACTGCCAGGCCTATGGCGACCTTTGCAAGAAGTTAGACGTCAAGTACTTTCCGACATTCTCGCTCTATAACAATGGCGAACGGGTAGAGGAATATTCGGGAAAGAAATCGATGGAGGGCTTGAGCGAATACGTTGAGGACAAGCTGGAATCGATCAAACCGGGATCTCGACCTGCGAAGGGAGTTAATCTACCGAAGCCAGGCGCCAAGGGCGTGGATACGAAGGCTGAGCCGGAGACACCTGCTGCTAAAGACAAGGATCCCGAGGCAGGCGCAAAGGCCGGTGAAAAGCACAACGAGCAAACATCGGCAGAGGATGCATCTTCCATGAAAACTACCGTATCCAAGCCGAAGTCAAAGCCGAAAGGAGGTCCAGCGAATCCCCAAGGGATCTCTGTACCGCTCACAGCTGAGAGCTTCCAGAAGCTTGTCACGACCACTCAGGATCCCTGGTTTGTCAAATTCTATGCCCCATGGTGCCATCACTGCCAAGCACTTGCCCCTAATTGGCAGCAAATGGCCAAAGAGATGCAAAACGTCCTTAACATCGGAGAAGTGAACTGCGACGATGAGCCTAGACTTTGCAAGGACGCTCATGTATCGGCTTTCCCCACAATGTATTTCTTCCGGGGGGGTGAAAGGGTCGAGTACAACGGTCTTCGAGGCTTAGGCGATCTAGTCAATTACGCCAAAAAGGCAGTGGATGTAGGCTTGGGTGTTCAGGATGTTGACGCAACTTCCTTCAAGGATCTGGAGGAGAAGGAAGAAGTCATCTTCTTGTACTTCTATGACCTCGCGACAACCTCGGAAGATTTTGAAGCTCTGGAGCGCCTGACTCTCAGCTTGATTGGTCATGGACGACTTGTCAAAACAAACAGTGCAGCCCTAGCTGAACGATTCAAGATCTCCACGTGGCCCCGTCTTCTTGTTGTCCGAGATGGACGAGCCAATTACTATACCCCAATTGCACCCAAGGATATGCGAGACTTCCGACAGATCCTAGAATGGATGCGCACTGTGTGGCTACCCATTGTCCCAGAATTAACCGCCTCCAATGCGCAGGAAATCATGGATGGCAGGTACGTGGTTCTCGGAATCCTGAGCCGGGGACGCTCGGACGAATTCTTGCAGTCAAAGCGGGAGCTGAAGAGTGCAGCTCTCGAATGGATGGATAAGCAGGTTCAGCTGTTCCAACTGGAGCGGGCAGAACTTCGGGACTCCAAACAGCTTCGGATTGAGGAGGCTGAAGATCGTAACGACCAGCGCGCGCTGCGGGCTGCTAAAAACATGCGCATTACCATTCGTGAAGACGACAAGAAACAAGTCGGGTTCGCTTGGGTTGACGGCGACTTCTGGGAACGGTGGTTGAGAAATACCTATGGCATTGATGTGGCCAATGGGGAGCGAGTGATCATCAACGATCATGATGTAAGTATTATCTTCACAACAGGAACGTGGATTTCGAAGCTAACCTGGCTAGAACCGCCGGTACTGGGATTCATCTTCTAGCGGGGCCCCTATTCTGGCCTCTCGCACCTCGATTCTCGAAACCATTCCTCTTGTGATCGCTAATTCTCCTAAGTTGACACCGAAGTCCACGGTTGGTACTTTTGAGTCTATCTTTTTCTTCGCCCGGTCCTTCATTGTCAGCCACCCCATTCTCTTCGTCCTCATCCTGGTCGTCTCTGTTCTTGGGGCAACTTTCTTGGCTCGAGCAAGAGGCCGACGTGCTGGCCGCGGTGGCATCCTTGGTGTTACTGGCGGCAGCAACGGTTTCTTCCACCTCGACGGGAAGGAAGGTCTATTGAACGGTGGTTCCACTGGGAAGGTCGACTAGGTTGGTCGGAAGACGCTGGATTATTATTTGTACAGTTATTATATTCTCCTTTGGCTTTTCTTACCGTCCCCTTTACTTTCGCGTTTATTTCACCTGGGTTTTTATTGGATTTGTAATGTTTCTAAATGTGTGCTATATCTTGATATCGATGATGCCCTTCATATATCTCATTCCATTTCTCGCATACATCTCCTGGTTCGAGTGGCGTTAGGGCGAGTTGTCCGGTAGGCAAGCTCCTCTAATTTCTTTTACGAGTACTACTCTACAGATCGCATTAACCAAGCACTTTTCACGTTTCCCCATAGACAGACAGACGATGGTTAGCGTAGGATGAGTGGCCGGCCGGGCTGTAAGTAATAATGACGTTGTCGTATTATTTAGGTGCTAGCAAGCATAGTACTGTGTAATATCTCAGTCCTATACAATGGATGAAGCTCAGATGTGGTAGTAGTAGTTAACGTTAATTAGTTGTTGTTGTTATTATTACTAAGCAGCATTGATTAACGTAATCAACCACCGAACCGCCATTTCCACCGAGCCGCCATCTGCTGTTTTCCATATAAAATAGCACTTTTTATAACTCTGATATCTTAACAACTACAGATAATTATAGGCTAATACTTAATTGAAATATTAATGTAGACTATACCAAGACACTATTTATTTTTAAATATTTTTAATAATTTTTTTAAAACTTTGTATACAAGAATATAGAAAAAATATAGGTACAGTTCCTAATATATGATATATTATCTAATTCAAGGACTCCACCACTTAGTATGTATATCTATAGTAGAATATTAATGTGTATTTTAAATTTTAGATCTCTACCATGTCTGGTTGTTGAGATATTAAGATTATAACAAGTGCCATTCTATATAGAAAACAGCAGATGGCGGCTCGGTGGAAATGGGCGGTTCGGTGGTTGATTACGTTAACTAGTTAGTTAACTTACTTAGGTCTATTGAAATGTAAAATCTAACTTCTGATTCGACGGCAAAGTCGCTTCACGTGATGGGCAATTGGCGGATGGTGATTGGCCGCCGGGTTGCCGCAAGCATTGTGAACGTCGCGGAGTCTCCCGGTTTTCGTCGACTCTCTTGAATCTCAGTTGCTGCTGTCAATCATCACTTTGCTAGAACAATTCTTGTTTTAGAATATCTTTGTAAGGCTATAAACAAAATGGTATGTGTCTTATACTCCGGAATATCCTCCCGAATTATATGGGTTGAAGCCCACTGCAGGGCTCAAACTCTCACGGCGTCCAATCGCACCATGGGCCGAGAGAACGCATATGGCGTATGAGATCGTCAATTGATAACATTCTTCATGTCTATAGTTCTCTCAGACCATTCGTCGTGCTGCGGCCCAGACTGCTGGTGCCTACCGCTCTCCCTTTGCTCCCAAGTGAGATCTCCCCGAACTTGCCATTCTCAACGTCTTCTTCCGGAAACATACACGGAGTTATGCCTTTTCGCTAGGCTGGGATTCGATTACAAAATGCTCGATCTCTCAGCCCTCGCCTCCAGAGGTCCGATCAGCAGATGAAGCCCAACCCGCCTGGCTGTGATCGAGAACATATACAGGTGTCGACCGGCAGAGCCAGATGGAATTATGGAGCACGCAGGGTGGTAGCTTTCTTGCTAATTCGAATTTTTGATAATCTCCAGGTACACCACTCCTCTCAACTACCACGGTCTGACAGCTGGCGCTGCCACCAGATAGTGAGTCGCACTTGTTTATATTATATCCCATTTCCCGGTTTAATCATACTAATTGTGTTGTGAACACAGTGCTCAGATTGCCGCCACTTTCGGCGTCAGCGCTGGTATCTTCGCCCTCTTCTTCTTCGGTGAAGTGCCCCGTGTCCGCAACGATGTCCTGCGTCAATTTCCCTTCTTCGATCAGTACTTCGACCGCTCCATCGCCCCCGAGGACAACGTATGTACCCCGATCCGATATACCCGACTCGGGAAAATTGAGATGCTGACATTTGCGTAGCCCTTCTAAATTTCCTCACGAAGTACGATCCATCCACCCTATCCTACTCGCAAGGGATTTCTCATGCTTTGCGCATACACTCCCTATCAGCTATATAGTGGAGGAAGGAGTCGGTTCTGGACTGTGTAGAATAGCGATGAATTGTGACAGCACATAGACACGCCTCCTTAATTATTATCACTTCCGTTGGCTCTTTTGGGTAGATATTAGTTCCCGACGGGGCAAGGGTGGTGAAAGCAATCATTCTTGCTAGCCACTTATATCACACTCACTATATATCCTTGCAGGATTTAGGTAGTAGGTGATACACAGTCAGAACCGTTGTTAGGGTTACCCATAAGGGCAAGTCCAACCTATGATTACGATGTACAACAATTACAACAGATATCGCGTCGAATAAGAATGGTTCCGGTTCCTTTATCTTGATGCTTATCAGACCTTGAACATTCGCCGAAACGCCACCACTCCCGGCTGATAAGAGAACGGTGGCTTTGGCCCCTTACTGGACAAGGAGTGAACTGGCGCCGCCTGAAACTGCCCTGCTGAGTATGGACTGAGCTCTGAATCGCGGAAGAGTAGACCGAAGCTAAGACTGCATGATGAATGAGAGTGTGACCTGGTGCCAAGCAACCTTCATTTCCCCACCTGCAGTTCCTCCCCCAGCTTCATCATCCCATCTCATTCATTCGCAAACCATAGTTATCGGCTAGAACTAGTATCAGCCAAAGGGGATGCATTCCGCAATCATACTTGTTGCCCTAAAAGGAGGGGCGATAGAGTATACATCCCCCGTGCAGAGTACATAGCGACGCTAATATACACAACCCTAGTCCTTGACGTACATACATATATTCTTCTTTTTCCCCCTTCCTCCGGCAGTTTCCTGTGGATGGTGTCGCTAAACAAGTTTCCAGTAGTGACACCGCATTGTGTCTGACCTTTGCGGAAACTCCCGCGATCAGATTGGCATACCTGAGAGTCCGATACCCTCCGCTTGTGCAGCTTACCTTGTCTCTCTGTCTGCTAGAGGGAGGAAAAGGGTATATCACTAAGGCCCATCTAATTTTATTAAGGGGGAAAAGGTATCGTCACCATCAGCATGTCTTCTGTAGGCAAGTCAACACCCTTAGATAAGACAATCTCAAAGGGATCCTTATACAAGGATGTCCACCATGACCCCGTCACGACGGTGTTGCCAAATGGCGACGTACCCTATACCGACTATCCAATGAATGCGGACGAGAGGGTGATTGTGGCCTTGGGGTACAAACAAGAGTTTAAGCGGGAGTTCTCGTTATGGACGACTTTCTGCGTCAGCTTTGCCGTACTTGGGCTGCTCCCGTCATTTGCAAGCACTATATATTATGGTAGCTATTGCCCACTCCCATGTGTACTGTGTGACCAGCTGACATCCGTCCAGGGATGGGATATGCAGGAACAGCAGGCATGGTTTGGGGGTGGATCATTGCCATGCTGTTTATCCAGTGTGTTGCCATGTCGATGGCCGAACTGTGCTCAGCGATGCCAACAAGGTACGTCCATCTAATTATCTTCGCACCCCAAAATACTGGCTCGGTATGCTTTGATTGGAAACTAACCTCACCAGCGGTGGGCTCTACTATGCTGCTGCAGTACTCGCACCCCCCGGGTACGGACCCTTCGCGGCGTGGATCACTGGCTGGTCCAACTGGATTGGGCAAATTACAGCAGCACCGTCGGTCGATTATTCGCTATCAGCGATGATCCTAGCTGCGGCGTCGGTAGAGAATCCAGACTACGTTCCTACCTCCTGGCAGACATTCCTCCTTACCACGCTTATTATGATAATCCACGCGGCAATCAGTAGCATGCCAACAAAACGGGTTGCGCAATTCAACTCGTGGGGCTCAACATTCAACATGTTTGCACTCATCACCGTCATCATCGCCATCCCCGCAGGAACAAAGAATGAGCCCAAGTTCACACCGTCCAAGGAAGTATGGGGCACAATTACCAATTTAACTGACTACCCAGATGGAGTGGCAGTGCTTATGACCTTTGTCGGTGTTATATGGACGATGTCTGGGTATGATTCTCCGTTCCATCTGAGCGAAGAATGTTCCAATGCGAACATCGCCTCCCCGCGGGCCATTGTCATGACATCGGGCGTCGGAGGCTTGATGGGATGGTTTTTGCAGCTTGCGGTAGCCTACACCGTCATTGACATTGATGCGGTGCTGAACTCGGATCTCGGACAGCCATGGGCATCATACCTGCTCCAGGTGATGCCGAAAAGAACCGCTCTAGCAATCCTCGCATTAACTATTATCTGCGGCTTCTCGATGGGCCAAGGATGCATGGTAGCCGCATCACGAGTGACATACGCCTATGCTCGTGATGATTGTTTTCCCTTATCAAAGGTCTGGAAAAAAGTCGACAGCCGCACCCAAACGCCCGTGAACGCTGTCATCATGAACGCCGTCATCGGGGTCCTCATGTGCCTCTTGATCCTCGCCGGAGATGTCGCAATTGGTGCATTATTCTCCATCGGCGCCATTGCACAGTTTGTTGCCTTTGCTATTCCTATTTGCATCCGGGTATTCTTCGTTGGCAACCGTTTCCGCCGAGGGCCATGGCACTTGGGGCCATTTGGTCCGTACATTGGAGGAATGGGCGTGTTCTTTGTGCTGCTGATGGTGCCGATTCTGTGCCTTCCCAGTGTAACGGGAAGCCACCTGACGCCGAATCTAATGAATTGGACGTGTCTCGTCTGGGGCGCTCCGATGCTGGCGGTGAGTATCTGGTGGGTAGTGGATGCGCACAAGTGGTTCAAGGGTCCAAAGGTCAATGTGGAGCACGCCATCCACCCCGTGGAGGAGGAGAGGCCCGTTATTGTGGATGTGGGGATCGGTGGCGGCGAAGTAATAGATACGTCAAGCGGATCGCACCGAAGCCAGGGCTAGAATCGGAGCCTATTTACGGAATTGTATGTGTATATTATCGCTTTCATATTTCTTCTATATCACACACGGTGGCGGAGTATCAGCCTGGCTTGGTATATCAGATTGACTAGTATCGGTTTTTTTCTTCTCAATACCCGCCGATGTTCTGAAATGTATGATATCAATCTGCAGACGGATCTCAAGTTGAAACAATGATCATCTACTGCCACTGGTAGATCGTTGTGTAACAAGATGAGCCGCCAGATTAAACAGGTCACAATGCACTAAGCAGGACAACGCCACAAGTTGCGTGGGCCAGGCTTTATTCGCCGCCTCGATGCTGATATCGCACCCTGGAGACCTTGCTGGTAAACACCGAGAGTAGCAATTTGTCAACGTCCGCTTATTCTTATGAATTAGGTCTGTCGATATTGCCTTGTTCCTGGGAGTATGCGGTTACGAGGAATGTATCAGTCCATTGTTCCTGTCCAGAGCAACTAGGATTTCTAACCGTTGTCCTTTTCTTTCTCCATTCGTTTCTTTGTTGGCTAACAATCTATATACAATCTCTGTTACTACTTGATAACATAGAGTGATAGGATATTACTGCCAACCCTACCTTCTTTACATCCTATCATATGCAGGACTATTATTTATATCTTCTTTGTGTCGCAGTCATAGCCATATAGAGAGACCTAGTCGCGAACAACGTCTGTACTAGATGGACATTAACCGGGATACCTTCTGAGCCGTGTCCATGTTATCCAAACCAGAGTACATCCAGGTCCCTTAAATAACCTCACATTAAAAAACCCCCCGGTATTTCTGTTGAGCGTGGGAAACTCCGATTCCACGGATATCATCAGAGATCTCAGGGCACATACTCTAATTCTACCCCGAAGCAAAACAAAAGTCCCTAGGCAAACTACCTCGGCTGTCCTATAACGTCTGTCAAAAGCAGCGCCTTCACAGCATGAGAGATCAGAATCGATCCCGTACACATACACCTACTCAGACCAATCGATCCTGATATACACATACATCACAGCGGATAAGTCCGATGCAAGCAGACATGTCCTGACCTATCAGCGGCACGCCTCCATCTGCACCGTCCTTGCATCGCGTCATTAGCCTTGCGCACAAGCCCTTCCAGTTCAGTACCTTGTTCTGAGGTACCTGGTACTAGTCCGGCCGCATGATATCACCCTGCGCCGGATCTGGACCTTTTTATGTACCCTGCACAGATGGTAATACGTGCGTCATATCTTTCTCGACCCATATGCCTTGCATATTGTGTACATTTTGTTTTACGAGACAGTAGGTGAAGATCCTATCATCCACTGTCTAACCTCATTCCAGTACTCATCCACGGAAAGTATATATTCCATAGATTCCCTGTTAGCCTTCTAGAAGAAACCTCTCAGAGCGTAAGGGAACGCACCGCGATTCACCAATACCTAGTTCTAACCTTCTACATGGATACATATATATACCATACACCGTCTACTAGCCAGGGTATATATATTATACCACCGAGAACCATACAATCACTTACTCGCTACTTGTCTACATACAAACTACCCCCCAGACACAACAGCACAACAACATATCTACCCCCCTTCAACACAACACACCTAACCTCTCAAACCCGAACCACCACCCATACCAACCCTCAAGGTTTCCAGCTCCACCAAAAGTCCCCACAGCGGCTCGTTTCACAAAAAGCCGCTTAACCGTCCCAATAACCAGATAAGGATCTAAACCACTTCCAGTAGAACTAAATTCTGCAGGTACAATGCACGCCCAGCGCGTGCAATATGCCTCATAGGGTTATGGACATTCCTTCCCTTCCCTTCTCCCCTTCTAGTGTTAAGTCAGGGGGATAATGAGTTTCATTCTGGAAGTTAAGTTTACGTATATACATGAATTTATATTTAAATACATCTGTATAATTTTTCGATTATTATCATGCTGGGCCAAGGAAAAGGGGTTATGGTTGTGAGTTGTGTCGTGATATACTAGTACCTGAGCAGTTCAGTTCGGTTCGGTAATTGGTGTCAGGTTAAGGACGTGCCGGGGTTCCTCGGGCGAGAGATGGGGGAATGGGGGTGGCTTGGAACTGATTCTTGAAGCGGGAAGTGTATCAATTGGTCTTTCAGTGTTTGCGTGCTATTGCTATAATTATCCGGATACTCGGGTACTAGGGAAGGTATGAACGACTATGTAAGTTATGGGAATGAGGCTGTGATGTGGCTTCAGCAGATATTCTCATAAGTGAAGTAAGCAGAGTAAGGTAGCCAAGGCTATAGTATGCATATGTATAGGATGCAGAGGTACATATATCTAATTATATATGGATGTAGTAGTGTATATTTATACACCAAGGCAGCCGTTCGTATTTGGGCTAATGGCGATCGGAATCTTACTCACGTACAGGTATCATATAGATTAATTATACATAGGACCAAGATGATGATTTATGCTTAAGACTACTCCGTACAGGAAACAAGTAACAAAGCCTGAGGCATATAGATCCATCCCCTAGTATATACACAGTAAGCTGGTCACGCGTCGTCAGCCATCAAGTTTTCTAGAAAGGGGTTCTATATTTTTTTTTTCTTTTTTTCTGTTTTACTGGGGTGGTCCATGGTTATTGTTCTTAACGGAGAATAAAAGACAGGGCGTTCGGACATCTTGTCAGATTTGGGAATGAAGAAAGAGAATGAATAAATTCATTATTCATTGGCGGGCAATTGCCAAAGAAATCATGTGGTCAAGCTACCATGATCTGGTGGAAAGAAAAAGACATCGTGAATGCTACATTGAAAGCCCTAACTAAGGGTATGGAAAATGAAAACAAATAGATAAAATAGATAAAATAACGCAATATGATATCTATTTTGACGTACTAGTAAATACTTTCACTCGACGAACTCAATTCCCGAAACATCCCATTGAATTATTATGTCATCTCTTGTAGTCCAGATGAAAAGACTAACTTGAACTGGTTCTTACAGATACATACACTGCCCCCTCCTCTGACACAACTCAGGCCACTGGCCGCTTGTGGCGTTTCTCCTAAAGCCTTTGGTACAACAGGCCGAGCGCCATTGGTTCGCTCACCGCGCGACTGAAACAGAGGACTTGTTAGCGTCCTTCGGCTTTACTCCGGCCTGCACCGGAAAAACCACCTTTCATGGGAAAAAGTGCCGAGGGAGAGAAACCCTGAAAAGCCCTCGAGCCCGAGAATGCCCGTGTCCCGGATTCGGCGGAATGAAGAAAAATAAGAACAGAGTCACGGGGAGAGACTAGTAAAGTGGACGATCTGCAAGCGAAACTTGCAGTAGTTGAATTTAGGGAGGGGCGGATTTTCGCTATGATGGCTAGATAACTAGTGACTTAGTTGGGAGGTACTAGGTACCTAGTCTATCTCGTAAACTCTCTCTGTTTGGACCAGCCACGGATGAATGGTAAGTTTTTTATGTGAGAAAAACTGCCCTATTCCCTGCCACGTAGCGGATGCAACGGTTGGTTGGTTAGTTGGCTTGATTTACTGTTGTTGTCAATGGATCCATGTAGACACTATGTACAGTACGAAGGAGTAGTCGGCCTGTTGGGAGGGGACGGTTAAACACAGTATCTTCAGAAGAGATAACATAATGAAATTAGAATCATAGTCCATTACAAAGTATCAACGTCGTATTTATGAACAAACATATTGTCGTGGAACTATACTCTGCCTGTTGATGATGGACAGAGTTTCGTCGTAGAGCGATCGATATTGGGAATCGGTTCAGACCTCGGCTGAGGTCAGAAAGTCGAACAACTACCTCATGATCTTAGGGCTCCGTATAAAAAATAAATAAGAAAAATAAAAAAATCACTACCCCAATACTAGAGTAGTACTCTGTAATGAGTAAACCTCCTTGGAAAATAGCTAACACAGAAGATAAAATAGAGAAAGAGAAAAAAAAAATATTAGGCCAAGCTTTAGATCAAGCAGCGGAATTTTGCCTTATTCACTGTTCAGCCCTCAAGGGTTCAGTATAGTATAGTCCTGCGCTTGACCATAAGACGGGGAGGGGAGTCCGTTCCGTAGGTATTGTATTATCCATCATCAACCCATGCATACGATCACTCCACACCGCCTGATGGTCGTTCTCCGTCGAAGTTTCCATGAGCGGGCCATCGGCTCCTCCAGTGGAGCCTACTGCCGTGATCGGACCGCCACATTGGGCGAGGTGCAGGGTAATCCATAACTCTACCCTAAACTGGGCTAGACCGAGGTTCCTTGGAAATCAACACAAGTGGCAAGTTGGGCGAGGTCCCCGGAGGAGAAGACGGAGATAATATGGACTAGTAGGATCTCTGCGCTAGAAAATTAACCAACTCGAATATTCAGTTCGAAATAAAACCCAAAATATTTTGATTGAATTCAAGATGAAGATTCAATACAAAGTTACTCGATAGTGTTTGCGGATTTCCTTGGTATTGGAATCTTGTATGACCGCATAACCTTTCAACATTCGCCCGAGGTCCTCCGTTCCCACGAGCCCAAAAAGTAAATAAAAATCGAAATTATTATTCACCAATCCCTCTATGCTTTTATATTTTATTTTATTCTGATTTGATTTGATTATATATCTTAACCTTCTACTTTAAAAATTTCTTCCCGCATTGGTGACAAATTTGCGGAACACTTCTTCCGGTAATGCCGAAAGATGGCTTCTCGAATTTGTATTGTACAAATTGAAATGGTACAGAGATCACCAATTTTATATGATCGTTTGTAGGGTAAGTCAGATCAGATAGTCGGAACAATCGCCATGCAATCAATCCCATCTTTGTCTAGTGGTCAAGGTCCACAATCGAAGCGGGAGAAGCTCCCAGCGAAAATCTCCTGGTGGAGAATAGCCGCTTAACTCTCTTGTGAAGCCTAAAATCAAGGACCCATCGTCCATCTCTTCTTGACCATCACGATTCTGGTAAACGGTGTCTGCAGGAAGAAGACCGACAGAACAAAATACAAAAATAATTTTAAATTCTTCTGAGCATGAGGGAATTTTAGAAACAACACTTTTCCCCCTCGAATTTCATTCGTTAATCAATCAACAATTAATAATAAATTAGGAGAGTTAATAATAGTAGTCAATTATGTGATTGATCATACTGGGCCGGTTTGGAGGTGGCGATGACACGGAAGACTGAACCCATGGAATTCCCATTTTGGAGACGGTATTTCCTTTTTCTTACTCTCGGGCTTACCTCGTAGATATCGGTGGTTAAAATACTAGTAGTAGACTGCATATGAAACAAGGTGCGTGGCATCATTTCATTGTTAAGCTAACATTTTCTTGTCCCTGTTACCCGCCGGGAGTTGGTCAAAAGTACCTTCGTAAGGTCTAGAAGGTCTGCATGCCTGTCCACATCCTCCCAATACTGTCAGTCCCCCTTGTAGGTAGTAGCTGTATATATATGAAATGCGCATGTGATGTAGATAGATACGTGTCCATTATAAGATGTTAAAAGCCATTGTTGATGTTCAGAGCCTACGATTGCCCGTGTGTGGATGGACTTTTTGACTTCCTCTACTTCTCTCGAAATTCGGTTTGTTGACCGTATATAAATAGTCATACATGTAGGGGCAAATGGAAGGTAAGGAACTTACCCGAATTCACTGTAACATGAAACATTCTATGTGAATCGTTGATAGGCGGCGTATATTTATAGCCACGAACGTATATACCCAGTATATATGTAAATCTACAATTCGGATGGGAAGATATGCCTATAATAGAATATAGGTCCAATCCAATGTATACTTACCATTGCTGCCCGTCGTGACACGCAGACATATCATCTGCAAGCTGACCGTCTAAGATCGCCTGAGGTGGTGTGATGGCGACGAGGATGGAGTCTGAGGCACCGAAGGAACGCAGGTTGCCTACGGCTCCATGAGCGATACTACGTACAGTACCTATACATCATGACACTATATAGGAGGAGGAATGTACATATACCATGGGGCTGCAGGGATGGCATGTCAGGTGTCACTATATATACTCCCTAACTTAGACAATACTCCTGCCCCAGCCCTGATGGCATTCCCACAACGAGCGGAGTCCAGTGGAATCAACCATTGTTCATCTTCAAGGAAACAGACTTCTGCCACTCCACATCAACAATGATAACTTTGATAAGGTTCTGCTCATGTGGGATGGTGGATGTGCCATGAGGACTGAGCGCCAACATTGGATGAGCGGGACTGTCAACTGCGGAGAAAGGGTGCAGGAAGGTCCCATTAATCTGCCGCCTTATTTTGGCTTAATTGAACCTGTTGAGAAGAAAGAGAGAAAAATTCCATGTTGACGAATCCCTCCCCCCCTGAATCCTTTCCGCCTGACACCGCCTAGATGTTTCATTTGAATGCAGCCAAAGATACAAAAGGAATGAGAGCGCGATCGGAATTGAAAGTCGGGAAGTTGAAGTTGGTGTATTGTACTATACGTACGATACCGAAAGTACCTAACCTAACTTTACTCCCCGACAGCCAATAGTACCTCGTACACCTCAGGCATCCGTATTCCTTTTACGTAGCCCCGTCTGAAAGCAGCTTAGGCCGCTGACACCAACGAACCTCTCTCGACTCCATCAACCTGCAAGTTCTTGGACCATCCGCCCCTCTATTCACTTATCATCACCCCTCATCTAGCGTTGATTACTATGCTTATTATCGCATCCTGGACCTGGACCATGATAATGACGATTTTTATGGATGATCGACTACGCCGGATTCAGGATTCACCCATAGTGAATACTATTTCTCGATTGTGCATACATAACGGGATGTAACCCATCCTAATATATTACGAAACCGTTATGTATTTTCTTTACCTTCACCTTCATTCATAAATTTTCTCTTCATGCTAAAATAAATCTCTTAGAACAGTCAACCGTGTTCTGCTTGCGTTGGTAATTTGAGGGTACCGTATAAGCCGGCAACAACAGGTCACTGCCAAGTATCTTTTACGTAGCCGTATGCGGTAAGGATACTATTGTGGTACTTCCCGATCACTGTGTTCGGTACACGCCCGAAGCTCCCTCTAACCACACTCGTCATGCTCTGACAGACCTCCTGCATAAAAACTCTTTTTGAAAAAAATACAATAATTTATTTGAGCAACCGACCTAGGGCAGAACGGCGTTTTCATCCTTCTTTTTTTTTTTCCCCCTGCTTGCCGCGCTACTGCTAACCAAATTCAATGGCATTGCCCTGCTACCCGGTCGATGTTCGGAATTGGCACTACCTTCTGAGCCGAATTTACCGTTTTCTGGTTTAGAGGAATGATTCTACCATTCCTCTGGCTTTGAGTTAGTTTTATCGTTTAGTAGATGAGCCAGAGAATAGCAATATCTCAACCATAGTACATGATATTGCCTGTTAATGGTTCCAAAATGCTACGTTATTTCAAAACCTTAAGATCGTTCAACACCAAAAGGTAGATGTGAAGTAACATTACGATTACTACTCGGCTCTGATCTTGTTCTCGGAGCCCGGATAGTGAGGCATGAATCAAGTGTACGGCAGCAGTAATTGTTCCAAATGTTGGGTGTTTACCAGCGTAAATAATAGCAGGATTAACCAATACATGAATGAATTTTCCTTTCTCCTTTTTTCCTTTTGAATTTTCTTATTTTTCATTTGGGTCGGTTCGAATTGAATTTAATTTCTATTTTATTTTCTAGGCGGCTTTTTTGCCTCCGCGAGTTACGATCGTCATCCACCGCCCTCAACCTTCTTCAATCGGTTTAGTACTAATCAATTTTTATTTTGTTTTATTTTATTTTGTATTTTTTTTAATAAAAAAAAAAAAAAAAAAACTTTTCCCTTACCCTCTCTTTTCTTTCCCTCCTTTTTCCTAAGCGTGTCTTGATCTTCTATTCCGAATCCTGACACATTTTTTTCTGCCCTCCCTCTTAACTTTGCGCCGCCGCCGTTCGTCGCCCCCCTTTCCCCTCCCTCCATTCCCGTGATTAGTAGACGGCCTACCTTGGGTGCTGTCTTTTTGGAAAATACCAAAAAAATTTTACCGTGTTAACCTTTTTTTTTTTTTTTTTTTTTTTTTTTTTTTTCATTTTTATTATTTTATC